>NC_133774.1:37138047-37348977 GCF_003597395.2 Chelonoidis abingdonii
CTAGTACTTACTATTTGGAATCTATAAGAGCCTGTATCAGGGAGATTGGAGAGGAACCTGGTTGCACGTCTGGTCCCTCTGAGCCCCCAGAGTGAACAACAAGCAAAAACTAACAGCACACACAGAAACTTCCCTCCCTCAAGATTTGAAAGTATCCTGTCCCCTGATTGGTCCTCCAGTCAGGTGACAGCCAGGCTCACTGAACTTGTTAACCCTTTACAGTCAAAAGAGATATAAAGTACTTCTGTTCTATTAACTCCTACTACCTGTTTATGACATAGGCTTCCTTATGCATCGGACCATGATGGCTGCTTGATTCCTCTAATTGTTGTTTGCAATGTTGTTGTAGCCATCCTGGTCTCAGGATTTTTAGTAAGACATGGTGGATGAATTAATATCTTTCATTGGACCAATTTCTGATGATGAGAAAGACAAGCTTTCAAGCTCACACAGAGCTCTCTCTCTTGAATACTTGTCTCACCAACAGAGGTTGATCCAATAAAAGATTCTCACCCACCTTGGCTCTCTGATTCGACTAATGGCAATTCACCTGAGACCGCAACATCCAGTATCTGGGAGAAAAATATCTTAGAAGGGGACAATGAGATTATTCTCTGGCATTATGATGAGATGAGACTGATCATCAAGATGTGTCTGAAATGTATAAACTATTAAAACCAGATAGCAACACCTTTTCTGTGCTATGCCACAAGAGCTAAGAAAAAGTTTTAAAAAAGGACAAAGGATGGGTACCACCTTTCCCTGAACGTGTAAGGTCTTTGTTTCACTGAAATGGCCTTTAAAAGAAATAAAATGAAAAGGAAAGAATATCGGCTGCTTGTCTGATTTCATGCTCAATGAAATATGGTTATGTGCTCAGCAATCAAGAAAACAGCTGTCATGCCAAAAGCTAGCAACATTACAATGAGCCTTGCCCAATGCAAATACATAGAAGAGGGATACATTTGGAAAATACACAGCCCAAACTAATTTTAACTTGTTCTGGGAATTATTCATATGTTACTTAAGTATGTCCATAAGTCAAAAGGAGGGTCTCTAATCTAAAGCATGCAACCCAAGTTATAGCTGATTTGGCATTGCACTTCCTTATGCTGTGCCTCTTGTTTTGACTTAACTGTAACAATTAGCAGGACAGAGTGTAGGTCAATTTGTAGACAGGGCTCATGACTTTGCACTGGATTCTGCCACTTTGCATCCTGTCAGAAGATGTCATGTCAAGTCACAATTCACAATCACAAAAGAAGCACCAAGTATCCAGGTCTGATTGCATCAGACAGACATATACAGGGCCATGAGAAATTCTCCAGATTGCTTGCCAGCAGCCAATAATAATCAACTTTGAAAATGAGAAGGTGGAGCTAAGCATCCACTGAGCTGACTCATCACAGCATGAAGTTCATGGTGCATTACAAGTTTGTCTGAAATGTAGGTCTGTCTGAAGAGTGAGTTCCCCACATGCACTTATTCTAACTTCCCATTTTCACAGTTTCTTTTCATTTTACTCTTTCTAAGCTGAATCTGAGGTATTCTTAATATCAGCTAAAATGAGAGGAGAAACATACGTTAGGTTTTGTTGTTTATTTTTAAAGGGCTTTAACCTGACTCCCTTTTGATACCCACAACATTTTGGGCATGAATGAGGGCTGGTCTACACTACAGGGGAAAATCGATCTCAGATACGCAACTTCAGCTACATGAATAATTTAGCTGAAGTCGAAGTATCTAAGATCGAATTACTCACCGTCCTCACGGCGCGGGATCGATGTCCGCAGCTCCCCATGTCAACTCTGCAACTCCGTTCGGGTTGGTGGAGTTCCGGAATCGATATAAGCGCGTTCGGGGATCGATATATCGCATCTAGATGAGACGCGATATATCGATCCCCGAGCAATCGATTGCTACCCGCCGATACGGCGGGTAGTGAAGACGTAGCCTGAGAGTACGTGGACAAAGGGCTACCTGACTTACAGGCACAAACAGGTAGTTAGTCCTCGTGGCCTCAGCTGCAGCAGCAAAATTTTGTGCTTAGTTATTTGAGGGTGCATAGGCCTATTAGGTCAACTTATTAATTCTCCTTGCTAATGTAGGATTGTTCCCTGCAATTTAATGGTCACATACATGAATCAATGCTAGTAATTTCCACCTCTAGGATTCTCAGTGTCTCTGGTCTTGTTTAGATTAAAAGTTCTTTGGAGATAGGACTGTGTGTTTTGTGCCTTAAACAGGTTCAAGCATTTAAGTGAAACCAGCAACAGAGAATATTCTTCAGCAATTTGCCTGGTCTAGTTCTGAAATGGGTTTTCAAATAATATTTTCAAGCAAAGTAAAAACTGGTCTCACTTCCTCCCCAGGATTGCCTCTCATCTTCTCCCTAGTAGAGGGCCTAACTTAAATAGGATTTAAGCACAGGCTCAAGCATTTGGCTCCGGCTACCATCAGAGACAGGACATTGCCACACTGAAACAATTCCTACATTCTTTACTGAATCAGGGGCTAGATTATTAAGTGTCTGCTAGTTCTCACCTTGCTGCAATGTATCTTTATTTTGAGGGACACGGTTTCGGTCAAGGGGGCCAGGGCCCTCCCACTTTTTACCAGACCATAAGGGCAAGTGATGGGGGGAGGGGGCAGAGAAAGGAGGAAGTGGGAGTGGGGTTGGGGGGCTTGTAGAGAAGGGGCGGTGTTGGGGGCACGGCTTTGGGAGGCAGCGGGGCATGGGGACGGGGCCATGGTTTGGGCACCTGTGCCCCCCCCCCCCACACACACACTTTTAGCATGCTTCTGCTGCTCCTGGTTTAGATGCACTTTACTCCCATACCCTGCTAAATTGAACCAATTGCTGCTGCTGCTCACATTCCTCCCTGTTCACTGAGAGATAACATCCATTCCCATAGTCTTCCTGCAACTGGAAACCCCCGCAGATGTTTGCTCTGTAAAACTGTCCTCTGTTCCAGCAGCCGAACGCCTGTAGCAATGCTGAGAATCAAATAAAAATAATCTAGGAAGGCAAGCGCACAAGGCAAGTGCTGCAGGATCACAGAAGTTGTCTTTACAGAGATGTGACGGCTTTTGTTATGACAAAACAAATTCTGTAGCTGATTGAGCTCCACCCTGTTATGGTTTTTGATACAACATAAAGAACGACAGTTTTTCAGTCAACATGCTTTTTTAAATTAGCAGAACAACAAAACAAAATAGTTCATTATACATAAGAGTGAAGACATTCAAGGGACTGAATGGGTGCTGTTAAACTCCCAAACTCAACAGGAGCTCTGGGTTCTCAGCACCTCTGAAGCACAGGCCCCATATGCTTCAATATGGATTTAGGTGCCTAATTTTAGGCACCCAAGATTGGAAATTTTGGCCAACATTGTTATTGGAGAGGGGCCCGAACTAGAACTGAATCACCCAATCCAAAACCATCTTTACAGTTCTGAGTCTGAGTCAGAGCCACAGGTGGAACGGACCTGTTTCCTGGATCCAGTTTCAATGAGTTTCCAAGAGAGTGGAAATCTCAAGAGATCAGGTGATCTCTCTCAATCTTTCAATTATTTTGGGCTGAAAACTCAGGAGAATAACTATCAAGATTTTGTCACCATTGAAACGGAAACTTAGTCCTTGAAGACATGCACTAAAATGCAGTCGAGAGTTGCCATCCTCTGCAGACTTGCCAATAACTCCAGGGCGCTAGTGCTGCAACCTGATGGACATCTACCAATGCCGTGATTATTGCACCTGTCAATTACTGTGTGGCAGCAGGGGGCTCCAGTCATCATTGTGGAAAGTTGGACTCGACAATTAGCTCTGTCCTTCATACCATCACTGGTGAGACCCAGACAACTCCAGTCTCCAACTTTCCAGTCCAGACTGGCAGGGCTCCTCCAGCAATTCGGAGTGAAGGCAGAGTACTGGCCATATGACTGTGTGCTCCCAACTGTCAGGACAGCTAACCTCACAATTTCATCTCAAAGCCAACAACAGCTAAAGTCAACTCACCCCTTTTCTGAAATAGCTAAGCCTCTCAGACTGTACATCAGACGCAACCTTGCTAGGGAACAATGACAACAGGTGG
This sequence comes from Chelonoidis abingdonii, assembly GCF_003597395.2. Lineage (NCBI taxonomy): Eukaryota > Metazoa > Chordata > Testudines > Testudinidae > Chelonoidis > Chelonoidis abingdonii. The sequence goes on from NC_133774.1 coordinate 37,142,141, forward strand.
TATGGGGCTATATTTTGGATTCATGGTGCATTTCTGGGCAGATAAACAACTCAGATCTGTGTCCCCAAGTCTCCCTGGATCAGCTCTTGTGTGCCCCTCAGAACAGCCATATGAACTAAAAGATCCTCCTTTGTTACAACAGGATACATTGTCGCCATGGGCGGCTTAACTCACACCTTTACCTTTTGGAGCTTCTGAGCTCCCTGTTGTGCTTCTGTAGAGCTCAGGAACAACCAGCATGCCATCTGGTTACGAACTGCCTTCTATCCATCCACCATCGAGATGAGAAAATGCTGCTGTGATAGAGTGGCTACTTCACTTACTCAACATTTAATTCATTGTTTGTGCCATCAGAAGCCAAACACATAGGGTGACCAGACAGCAAATGTGAAAAATCTGGATGGGGTGGGGCAGTAATAGGAGCCTACATAAGGGAAAAAAAAACAAAAATCAGGACTCTCCCTATAAAACTGGGACATCTGGTCACCCTAAATACACAAGAAGCAACCCTGGAATGGTTTTAAAACCCAGATTTTGAACCTGTAAGAATAACCCTAAACTGGAAACAAATTTGGATTCTAAACCATCCATGGACAATGAGTAACTATGAACTATAAACATCTCACAAGCTTTTCACCTGCTAATTCTTTTCAGATAAAGAAAGTGTGACTAAACTCTCAGAGAATACATATTAAAAAATGTGCACTTTCTGAAAATTACACTGTTTCATATTAATTCAAACATCCCATAAAGAAGCAGAGTACTTTACAGACAAACAAAAGAGGACATCTGTGTTCTGAAGAGCTCACAACATACTTGTGCATATTGAAATTCAACAACAACAAATGCTAAAGTAGGGCATGGCAGCCCTGCAGCATTCCTTGTACTCAATAGTACAATTTATTGTCTACTCTATAAATTGGAGGTAGTACTAATTTATCTCTACAGTGCAGTAAGTCTTCACAGTTAAAAGCTTTGTGCGTTCCTCAGGTAGAAGGTACTATAGATGTGCAAAGGGTTATTTATTATAATCTCTGGGTGATCGTATGACTGGACAAGCTGATGGCAAAGCATAAGGAAATCTATAACATATAGAACATTTGTTCCATATGGAAAAGCCAAGAGCATAGTGTTTTTTGTGCAGAATTCAGACTAATATATAATTGCCAAGACTAATGGGTCTATTTTTGGAGGCTTACCAAACTCTGCACAATGGTGCAGAAGTATATTTTATTTAAAGATTGTTGTCACAATGGTGTTTATAAAGTGCCCAGGTAACACCTCCGTAAAAAAAAAAAATACTCATATCGAGCCCTACGAAGAAGTCTGCCTGCATTTCTTCGGTGTGTTGTTTTACCCCATTTCTAACAAGTCTGTACAAAGTAACAAGTTCCCAGAATTGGGATTCTGCCAGTGCCATCTCTGTTTGTTAAAAGATGAACAAGACAGAGTTTTTGTGCAGTAATATTATGAGTTACACTTCAGTAGTAACTAGTTGCCCTGACAAAGATCAGGGCCCCATTGTGCTCTGCACTGTACAAACACAGAGTAAGAGGCAGGCCCTTCTCCGACAAATTTACAATCCAAAACAAAGTGTGGGAGAAAGGGAGTATTATTGTTCTCACTTTACAAATGGAGAACTGAGACACAGAGAAATTAACTTCCAAACATCACAAAGTCAACGGAGTCTTTCCAATGACTTCAATGGGCTTTTGATTAAGTGACTTGCTGAAGGCCACAGAGGAAGTCTATGGCAGAGAAGGGAACTAAACCCAGATTTCCTGACTCTCAGTCCAGTGTCTGAACCATTAGATCATCCTTTTTCTCTATAGAAGCAAAAAGCCTGCATGCAGACAAGTAGAAAGCTTTTACTGGACAAGCTGTGACTTTTTTCTGCAAACTTTAATATATTTCATCTGGTGAAAGCCAGCACTAAGGTGTGTGGCGCTGAGTTTACAAAATGCTATCAAGTTTCATGCTGAGACTTGTATGCAAAATCTCTTTTCCCTTGACAACCTAGCCTCTCCCATTATCAGATGAACACGCAGATTATGGTGGTTCAGGCACAGAAAGAGTTGTTGGGCTTAACAGCATCCCTTCCGATCATGTCTAGTCATGTCTTTCAAGTGCACTCACAGATGTATAATATTTTGAGCCCCTTTTCATATACACGATTTAGTTTTACCATTCTCATGTCAGGACCCTGACCCAGGAAAGCTGTATACACCTAAAGCAGAAAGGTGTTTTGTTTGCTTTCTTCTTCCGTCTCCTTAGGCTTTCTCCCATTCCCACCCCCCAAATTTATCTATTTTTAAATGCTTGCTCCTGTTTCTCACCTCATCACACTTGGCTCATAGTATCTCAGTAAAAGAAACAACTCAGTGTCTCCTCTAACATCAGCGGAGAGGACTGTTTTGAAATTGGTACAGACAGAAAAGTTTAGCTTATGTTTCCAGATATTTAGGGCCTAATCCCACTCTGACGTACATTGTGAAACACTATTGACCTTAATGGTTACACAGGCTGTATAGCAGGAATGAGTTTCTATGAGTGAGTGAATGCGTATGAGCAAAAGACAGGGGCTAGGTTAGAAAATAGACCTGAAAATAAGCAGTTATGCATATTTAAATGTGCTTACAATTTTCCACTAAAATCCAAGCATATGATACCATTTTTAGTTTAACGAGGCATACTTTGTCTTGCTCGTCATGATAAAATTTCATAGCTCTAATTAACAGATGGGGGCTTATTCAGACAGTAGCTATATCTGAGCCTCAAAGTAATAGTGACCATAATATAATTAAAAATTCATCAGAGAAGGGATCAGAACAAAAACTAGCACAGAGGCACTAAACTTCAGAAAGGAGAGTTCAACAAAAATTAGAAAGCCAGTCAAACACCTTGAAGTCAAAACTGAGAATTCTTAAGGCTCCACCATGGAAGTATCTTACCTATCCAGACCTACTCTTTTCAAGTAATAAAGATGTGATACTGTCAAAGATTGAAATGTTATAATAAGAAGGGTCAGAACAAACTGATAAATTAAAGAAAAAGTCACCAGGATCAGCTGGTATTCCTCCAGAAGTTCTCAAGGAGTTTAAGAATGAAATGATTGAGCTGCTAATAATTATGTGCAATCTGTCATTAAAATTCATAGATTTTTAAGACCACAAGGCATCGTTATGATCATCTACTCTGACCTTCTGCATAATACAGGCCACAGAATTTCATAAAGTGATTCCTGCATCGATCTCACATAGTCTAGCTCAGAGGCAGGTCCAGCTCCAGGGTTTTTGCCGCCCCAAACAGCAAAAAAAAAAAAAAGAAAAAAAAAGCCGCGATCATGATCTGCAGCTCTGCCACCATTGCTTCAGAATTCGGTGACTGGTCCTTCACTCCGAGAGGGACCGAGGGACCCGCTGCCGAATTGCTGCCGAAGACATGCCACCCCTCTCCGTTGGCTGCCCCAAGCACCTGCTTGCTGGGCTGGTGCCTGGAGCCGGCCTGTAGCTCAACCAGAAATTACTTATCAGATACGCAGTGGTGATCAAAGAAGTAAACTAAATCTTTGGTGATATAAGGCATTGGACAAACAACACTTGATTAAAATGCCATATTAGAAATCAATGGTGTTCTGGTCACTATCTCAATAAAGATATAGCATACAAAATAATTAATGATAAAAGGTAGATCAGGTGCTGTTTACTCTCTTAACACAAGGGAACATTCACTTCTATTGAAAGGCTACAAATTTAAACGGAAATATCTGTTTACATGACACTTAAGTAACCTATGGAACTCATTGCCACACTTATCATGGAAGCCAAGAACTTAGTAGGATTCGAAAAAGGATTAGGCACTTCTCTAACCAAGGAGAAGAGCCAGAGTTACACTGTATAGCAGTGGTTCTCAGACTTTTTTTTCCGCGGACCACTTGAAAATTGCTGAGGGTCTCAGTGGACCACTTAATGATCTTTCCAAATGTTGTTTGTAGCTAACTATTGTAAAGTGCTTTGGATAAAAGTGCTACATTAAAAAAAAACTTAATTATTAACTTTTTTGGTTACACAAATAAAAGCACACAACTCATATTTTAATATCACTAGTCTTAACTTTCTAATGAGCTGGGGCTAGGAAGGAGGAGGGGGTCTCTCCCTCTCTCCCCCACCGTGACAGCCACCTAGCTGGGGCTGGAAAGGAGGGGGGTTTCTCCCCAGCAGCCGCAACTCTGGAGTTGGGGAAAGTCGTCTCTTTCTCTGGCCACACAGCTGTGCATGTCCCAAATTTCCCCCACCGCCACCCCCTCTTCTCACCTCACTGCTCCCTCCCACCTATTCCCGCCAAGGCTATCACCTCACTTTACATGTGCATCTTCTCCAGGGTCCAGGCACCTAATTAGTGGCACTATACCTGCACAGCTCCACTAATTAGGTGGGTGACCCTTCATTCTCTTGTGTGCGGCCGCCCAGGTGTGCATCTTAGAGAGAACTATCTGTGGACCATCTGAATGGAACTCGCGGACCACTGGTGGCCCATGGACAACAGTTTGAGCGCTTCTGCTGTATAGCATAAAAATAAACAAACTAGAAAGATAAACCCTCATGCTGCAGGGCATAGGGGCGTGGATGGTTTTGGGAAGGAAGCAGCCCCATGCATAGATTATTCAACAATTATCTACTATGGGGTTTCTTGCACCTTCTTCTGAATTATCTGGTACTGGTTGCTGTCAGAAACAGGATGCAGGACTAGCTGGGGAGTACAGTTCTAGGATGACAATTCCTACATTCTTATGTTCATTGGCAAAAAATACAATTTAGGACTACATCAAACCTTGAGGCCTAGAAATAAAGGAAGGTATAGGAGCTAGTGACTACACAGTCTATTCATTACATATCTAAGTAAATTTGTAAATATAACCCCTGAGATCATGAGGCAGAATTACACTCCTTGTACCACAGGCTCTGAAGTCACGTACTGAAGTCCCACAAAAGTCCATAAAAGCATGTGTTTAAGTGCTTTCTTGAATACAGTGATTTCTCAAATCAGGACCTTCCTTTGGAGCTACTGCTCTCAATGTCTTGCAGTAAAGTAACAGAAACAGTAAGTTATGTACATTTCAATTAAACTATTTTTTTTTTATTTAAACATTCCCCTACAGTGTTGCAACCCCTTCCAACCTGGTGTTATTGCGTTAGAAGCAAAAAGTGAAATTATCTGGAAATAAAAGTGGAACAAGCAAACTAATCCACGTTCATTATCCCAGCTAAGTCAAATGTAAAAAATAAACATACAAACAAAAACGTATAATGCAATTTATGGGCAAAATTCTGCATTACATTAAACCTATGCAAACCCACTCACTTTACATATTATTTTGTTTTAAACAATCCAGGACCTACTACTCAAATTCAATGTGAGTTGATGACCCTTATCACATCTCAGGAAAAGGCCAATATGGTGCAATTAGCAAGGGCCACATCCATCTCTATTCAGGCGAACTCCCTTTGAAGCCAGTGATGTTGCACAACTGTAATTAAGGGCAGACTCTTTTTCACTTACCAACCATTTTGTAAAAAGTTAAACTGGGAAGGGGGGAGGGGGAAGGAGGAGAATCAGGGTCATTGGGGACTACTCATATGCTTAAAATTAAGCACATGCCTAAGTGCTTTGCTGGATCAGGGCCAGAATGTGCTCAGCACCTTGCAGGATCAAGACCTTATATACCAGCCATTCCTAAAAAGAATTTACTCCAAATCACTATTACCCAACTGGAATGTCACATGAAGCCAAGACAAGATGAATTAACATACCCAGGTATCTGGGTTACACCAAACTAATGACATGGCAAGGGAGAATAATTTTGCATCATTACTCAACAAGACCACCAGTTGCACAGGGCTCTCCATGTCCAATTATCATTATGGTTTAAATCATGACACATGTTCTAAGCATTTTCTTTGTATTAAGACAATCCAAAGGGGAAACTCCTTTACCACCTAACACACTAACGACAGTGACATTCATTAGAACAGCTAACAGTAGAAATCCCTGTACACAACACCACTTTACCTCAGAGGCCCTGTGCCCAAAAGACTCGTGTGATCCATGATCATCATAAACACACCTAATAAGGAGCTTTCTTAATTTCTTTTGTTTGCATGAGCTTAGCAGGGCTTGGACCTGCTCCTGCTTCCAGGGCTGGAGCAAGGAAGTTTCACGTCCTAAGTGAAACTTCCACCTTGTGTCCCTCCCACAGCCCTGCGGCAGCTCCCCGCCCCTCCTCCACCCTGAGGCACCCCCAGGTCCCTTTCTGGCCCCTCCCTGCCCTAAGGCTTCCCCCACCCAGGAGCCGTGCAGCACCTCCCCACCCCAGCTCATGTCTGCTCCGCATCCTTCCCAAGCACGCAACCCTGCTCTAATTCTCCTCTCAGGCTTGCGGCGCCAAACAGCTGATTGGTGCTGCAAGCCTGGGAGGCAGAAGTGGAGCAGCGACCCTGCGGCACCCCCACCCCCGCAGCAGTTCCCTCCCTGCCCTAAGGCTTCCCCCACCCAGGAGCCGTGCAGCACCTCCCCACCCCAGCTCATGTCTGCTCCGCATCCTTCCCAAGCACGCAACCCTGCTCTAATTCTCCTCTCAGGCTTGCGGCGCCAAACAGCTGATTGGTGCTGCAAGCCTGGGAGGCAGAAGTGGAGCAGCGACCATGCGCTCGGGGAGGAACTGCTGTAAAAAAATTTGGGGGGCACCGCTTTTTGGAGCCCCCAAATCTTGGCGCCCTAGGCAACCGCCTAGTTTGCCTTAATGGTAGCACTGGCCCTGCCTGCTTCCATTTAAGTCAATCGGAGTTTCACTTTCATAAAAGCAGCCTGTAGTGTCAGATTGCATTTGGTGGTTATATATTCCTGTTCTTTCCCTAATCATTACAGGAATATAAATTTAGAAGCTATATCCCCAATTATGCCAACACTTAGGCATGTATTTAGCTCTAAGCACTCGAGTAATTCCACCAGCTTCAGTGGAAACACTCAGGTGACTAAAATGTAAGCACATATATAACATCCAGTTCATAGGATCAGAGTCCCTGTTTCTATTTGTTTTATCCTAGCAAATACAGCTAGCAACCTCTGAAACCATCCCCATGTCAAATAAATGTTCCAATATATTACATCTGTACTGCATGTAAAATGCATGTAACGTACATAGTTTACCTGATTTAATACCAAAAGTCTAGGAACTGGAGGTGTTAAAAATAGAAATCCAATCACATTAAATCCATTTACTTATTTACATTCAATTTCCAACACACCTAGGTTTGTACTTCTGTGCTTACATGGTTAACAAAACAAGCCAGTGTTGTTTATGCTGAATACATTTCTGCATACATGTGCAATGTATGAAGTCATATGCTGAATATAGGAAACATATGTTATTTAATACGGTGACTCACACACTGAGTGATGTAGTCTAAAGGGTATATTCTCTCTTGGCGAATGAAAGTACTCTCAATAATGCTAATAATCCCATAAATCCCAGAGGGCCTTGTCTGTTTGCGAGTATCTGCAGCCTTCTGAGCTGTGTAATCTGTGCAAGGTGACAGATGCTAGCTATGCATGAGAAAAAAATCACTTCACTTCCCTTTATGCCACTTAGCCTCCAGCTCAATGGCAGGCAGTTACTGAGCTACCACTACCCCCAGTTCTCAGGCCAGTCCACCCCAGCCAAGGTCACTTCAACTGCCACAGAGCTAAGGCAACATCCTTGCACAGGCTCCAGAAGACTGACTGTCTCTCAGGCCAATCTGAAGTTGGCTGATCTGCCAAGCTAAGAAACCTAATCTGTCTGGGGCAGAAGGGTGACTATCTGCAACAACCTTTGGAGGGGGTGTCCCTCTCTCTCCCTCATGACTGCTGTGGATGATTTTGGATAACAGGGAATGGCAGATTAATATAGTCCTCCAAGACAGAGTGCTGTCAGCCAAGGAAAGCATAAATATATGGGCATGTTAAAATACTAGGGAACACAAAACTCCAGCAATTTGCCCATGAGTTTCTTTGTCATATCTGGACATGGGCTGGACAATCTGGGGAGGGATCATCCGTGGAATATCTAAGGGCTTGTCTACATGGGGAAATAGTTATTCCTCAATATCTGCTCTGCACTACGTCCCCTTAGTGTGGACACTTTTAATGTGGAATAAAAGTGTTCACATGAGGAGTTAGCATGGAATAGCTATAATGCTTTAAATTCACACACTTGCTTATTTTGCAAGAGCTTCCCCATATAGGCATGCCCTAACATAGCATTTAATGACTGCTAGAGAGGAGGATATTTTCCCCTTCTGAACAGGAACAACCTCCTCAGCTTCAGAGTGCTAGAAAACCACAAGTCATCGGCAAGGCAGCATGCAGTCTCACCTGTCCAGACCAGCCATGTGGTAGACTGGAACCCAGTAACTCTTTATATGCTGGAGCTCCTTCACATCTTGCCACATTATCCATGAGCTATGAGCCACATACAGGTTATTGTCTGCAGGGGAAGGTCTTAAATAAATAGGGACAAATGAACACTTATAAAAATGAGCCTGTCTGATGCATACAGGCAGCTGAGAACTGAAGCACACAGCAGCCATAGTGCCCATGGCAGAAGTCCACCCTCCCCCAATGAGAATGGAGGGGATTTCCAGGCCGTAATGACTGCCCTGTATGGTTGGAAGAGGTGGTTTGTGAAAAACTAAGGATTTTTTTTAAAAGGTCATCATGACAAACTTTCAAACTTTTGGTCCCGCAGCCTGAAAAATTCCACCAATCCTGCAAGAAGTGTGGGTGGGTGGGTGGATTTTTAAACAGGAATATAGCAATATCCCTTTTGCAGGGCAGGGAATCCCCTGAGAAAATTAGAGTGAAGGAAAGAATGTTAAGGTTCCAGGACTGCAGTGATTGTTTTACATTTTCAAAGATACATTCAAAATGTAAAGGACTACAGGCTTACTTTTTCAAAGTTAAAATTAACACTGGCACTTCCTCCAAACCAGGGAGCCCATGACCAGGGCCTTTTTCGGCCTCTCAGTTTACCCTGCTTCTAAAGTCAGCATAAACATTGCCCAAGAATCTCTGCTTCAGGCACACAATATCAATTATTCTGTCATAAAACAACCCTAAATAATCAGAGAGTTTCCCTTTCTCTCTAACATCTGGAGCCGGTTCAAAGGCCACCGGAGTCAGCCATTAACTTCCCTTTAATTGGTTACACAATTGCAGTAGGCCTGCTGGTATAAATGGTCAGTTCTGAAGAACACCTTTCTCTGTGTGTATTTTTGGGCCAGAGGTGGGGATGAGGGTGTGTGTGTGTGAGAAAAGACACATTGTGGCATGAGATAGAATGTTGATTACAAACCCACAATTTTTCTGTAATTGGGCCTCATTAATAAATTCCTCAGTGTTCCAAAAGGCAGGAGAGGTAAAACTAGTGCCACGGGGATCAGAGCAACAGGAATCTGTAAGGATTCTAGACCACAGAGTTAATTACACTTAATCAGCTCAGAGAAGTTCTGTATTCAAAGAATAAAACCTATGATTCACAAAATACCCCTGCCAGCAGGGAACCAGATTCTCTCCATTTATAGTCATATCTTCACCTATTTTGTCCTCTTTGATACCTCTATTTTGAGCAGGAAGTGACCCTCTCTACTGAAACTCTAAGTGCCCTGTGCTGTCCTTGACCACTGCACAAAACTTGCCACAGGAGATGTGCACATCTTTGTAAGTCTGCGAGAAGATCCCTGATGTGAAGTGGAAAAACACTTGGGTGCATTCCATTACAAATATTTCTCAATATGGGTCCCAGACTGAGAGATGTTTGGAACAGTTTCAGGTGCACAGAATACATATTCGTTATGTATTGTTATTTGAGGTGACCTAGATAGCACAATAGTTTTATAAACAGTGCAAGATTCCCTCCCTGGGAAAGACTGATAAAAGAGGTGGGTTTTAAGGTTTCATAGATTCCAAGAGCAGAAGGAACCAATAATGATACAGAAGGTCAGACTAGATAACACAGGCCATAGAACTTCCACAAAATAATTCCTAGAGCAGAGGTGGGCAAACTTTTTGGCCCGAGGGCCACATCTGGGTATAGAAATGGTATGGCGGGCCATGAATACTCACGAAATTGGTGGTTGGGGTGTGGAGGGGTGGGGGAGGGCTCCGACTGAGGGTGCAGGCACCGGGGTGGGGGTGAGGGGTTGGGGGTGTAGGAGGGTGCACCAAGCCGGGACCGAAGGGTTTGGATAGCAGGAGGAGGATCAGGGATGGGGCAGAGGTGCACGCTCTGGGCAGTGCTTACCTCCAGCAGCTCCCAGAAGCAGCAGCATGTCCCCTTTCCAGCTCTAGGCAGAGGCACAACCAAGCGGCTCTGCACACTGCCCTGTCTGCAGGCGCCCCTGCAACTCCCACTGGCTATGGTTCCTGGCCAATGGGAGCTGTGGGGGCAGCGTGCGGAGCCCCCTCACTGCCCCTACGCGAAGGAGCCGGAGAGGGGACATGCCACTGCTTCTGAAAGCCACACTGAGCAGGGCAAGCCCTGGACCCTACTCCCCAGCAGGATCTTGAGGGCCAGATTAAAAAGTCTGGAGGGCCAGATGTGGCTTCCAGGCCATAGTTTGCCCACCCCTGTCCTAGAGCATAGCTTGCAGAAAAACTTTTAATCTTCATTTAAATGTGGTCAGTGATGGAGAATCCAGCACAACCCTCGGTAAATTGTAATGGTTAATTACTTTCACTGTTAAAAATTTACATCTTACTACCAGTCCGAATTTGTCTATCTTCAACTTCCAGCCATTGGATCATGTTATACCTTTCTATGCTAGATTGAAGAGCCCATTATTAAATATTTGCTCCCCATGTAGATACTTATAGACTATAATCAAGTCACCCCTTAACCTTCTCTTTCTTAAGCTAAATAAATGGAGCTCTTTCAGTCTATCACTACACAGTGTATTTCCTAATCCTTTAATAATTCTCGTAGCTCTTCTCTGAACCCTCTCCTATTTATCAACATCCTTCTTGGATCATGGACACCAGAACTGGACATAGCATTCAATCAGCAGTTGCACTAGTGCCAACCATAGAGGTAAAATAACTGCTCTAATCCTACTTGGGATTCCCCTGGTTTATGCAACCCAGGATCGCATTAGCTGTTTTGGCCAGAGCATTCCAATAGAAGTTCATGTTTAGCTGATTATCCCCCATGACCACCCAGTCTTTTTCAGAGTCACTGCTTCCCAGGATAGTGTCCCTCATCCTGTAAGGATGGCCTGTTCTTGTTCCTAGATTTGAAGAAAGAGAATATACTTAATAGGCAAGAATAAAGATTTTTAGCAAGGAAGGTAGGAATAGTGAAGGCCAAAAGTGGAATAAAGAGAGGAAGGGAACAGAAAGCGCTGGAGAGAAAACAGAGTGGAAATGTAAAATGGGGAAAGATTGAGGACTTTGAAGATGCTTGAATTTGAGTGGGATAAAATTTGTCCTCACAAACTTTTTTTCTCTGAAAAATTGAAATTGGTGTCAACTGAGACATTTTGCAAATTCTGTCAGTTTTGATTAATCGTTTTAGTTGGGGGGGAGGGGTTGGTACTAGATTCACAAAGCAATTTAGGTGCCATTGATAAAACCAAAAGGAGTAGACAGATCCCTTATATTCTATAGTTCAGCGGTTAGGGCACTCACCAGGGACATAGGCGACCCAGGCTGGAATCCCCACTCTGGAGTAAGGACTTGAACCTAGGTTTCCTCCTACCCCTGAGAGGAGAGTGTCCTAAGCACCAGGCTACTGGCTGTTCTGGAGTGCATGTGGTGGGGGGGGAGGTGTCTCGAAATCTCTTCTGAGGAATTGTTCCAAAGGACCAGGGACTGGAACCCATGTGAGTGCCCTGACCACCCAGGCTATCCAGTTATTCTCCCTTTCTGTCTCTGGTCCAAGGAGTGTGTAATTAATTTATGCAAAGTGAAAAAGCTTCAACAGCAGAGATTGAGAGAGCCCTGTTCCAAAATAACCAATAGCCTGGGGGTTAGGGCCCTTGCCTTGGAAGGGAAGAGGTCTGTATTCCAAAGCACAGATTCCACAAGTGAGTACTCTAACCACTGGGCTATAGGGTATAAGAGGAACACCTCTTCCTCCTCCTTTTGTGCATGGCATCTGTGATGGTGTTCAACTCACCACTGCAGCACCTCCTGCTGGCTCTCTGGGGAATTGGCTTAGTTTACCAGTGTGCCTTCCTCTGGTGACATCTTGCCTCCATCACTTCTGCTCCAGGAAGCATGTCACCCCCAGGATCACCGCATCCTCTTCCAGATGCAGCTCTCCGGCTGTGCCCCACTCTGTTGTCCCTCCAGCCAGCCACTGTCCAGCCACTTCCTCTTCAATGGTGAGTGACAACAAAGGGGGGCGGGGGGTGACCCAGACCCAACCACTACTTCAGGTCCCAGCCCTGAGACCCTATAGCTGGCAGCCATGTGCTGCATCACCCCGCAGTCTATTTCCCTGGGCCACTTCCCCGCAGCCCTAGCACCTCCTCTGCCCTTGTCTCAGGGACTCAGTCTATCAGTAGGCAGCGGAAAGCTCGCTCCCACTTCCCTGATCCACCCAGCACTGCTCTGTCCCAGGTGCTATCTTCCTTCCTTCTGCGAGGCAGTCGGTCCTCCCTCCTTGAGCTTCAGGGAGTGACTGAAGCTCCTCTGCCCAACAGCCCTTCTTATATGCCACAGCCTGGTCCTGACTGGATGCCGCTATAAGCCCTCTCCTGATTGGCTGCCTCCTGTGCAGCCGCCAAAGGGTTGCTTTAACCCCTTATGGGCCAGTGTGGGGCAGATGCCCCACTGCTGCGCCCAAGTCCTCCTGTGAATCTAACCTTTTGCTTTATTTTTGTTAAAGGAAAAAGATGTCCTAAACTGGAGTTAAACATTTCTTTTGACCCAAAACAAACAATTTTCCAACTTTCTGGGTCACCGAAAATTCCCCCAAAATTTGGTTTGGGGTTGACCTGAAATGATTTCCCTTCCCCCAACCCCAGAATTCCTAGTGCACTGGGAAAAAACAGTTATTCTCACAGCTCTAAATTCAAAGAGGGAGGTGACGTGCTCAGAGCAATAGACCATGCTTGTTATGCATGTCATAAAAGGATTAAGCAGAAGATGGAGTTGGAATTGTATAATACCCATCTACTGCTTACCACGTCACACAGTGTGTGTGTGTTTGTGTGTGTGTGAGACGCACACACACACAAAGAGAGAAAGAGAGCGCACGCCAGTTATGCCTGGCCCACAGAGGGTAAAGAACTGTTAACCAAATATCTCAAGTGGTAGAAGTCTGTGTTTTTAAGATGAAGGGCTAGGGGTCTCCTCTAAGCTCTGCTGATGTGTGTGTGTGTTTGAATCCTCTAGTAACGGTATTTGCTATGTGCATCACATGAATCCATTAAAACTGTATGTAATGGAGGTGGGGAGGCAGAACAAATATATAGTCAGCAGTAAATGGAAAGTGAGTAAGGAAAATATGTACCGCCAAGAGCACTGGGTTTTTGGTTAAATGCTCTGTTTAAGTTTTCCCCAGTGTAAAAGTCTCTCCTTACATCTGAAATCCTGATGTCACATGTAATAAGTGAAAACAGAAAACCAAAAGTGAAAGCACAGCTCCAATGATCAAGTCCCATCTGTTCCCCTCTTTCTCTAGTCCATGACTTGCTCCCTTATATTTGGGAATCCTCCAGCCTCAGCATCTATTTATTTAATTTTAATTTTATTTTTATAAGTGACCCTTGAGTATAATGGAAGAATAAACATTTCAGTTTTCACAGACTTGCCGCTTTTCATGGGAGCTTAGCTGCCTTCAGTGTGTTTACAAAACATGGCTGCGTCATCTCATTTGTGAGTGTGATGATTCTTGGCCTATCTGAATACAGCGCTGCCAAGCTCATACTTAAATGCAGTATTCATGACGTTTTGATAGTCCCCAAAGGAATTTTTGATGTAAATGTAGAGTCAAACAGGGTCGTTGTACAGTCCAGCTTTATAATATAATATTATCAAATCACCCACACTTAGATCAGTAATGGGCACTCTAGCACACGTGAGAGTGTTGGTGTAACCCACATACCTGCTGCGTGAGGTGTTCTGCCCCATCTAGTAGCACCGAGACCACTTAAAGAGAGCAAGACTGGGTCTGCTACAGCCTTAGCTAACAGCCAGTTGGCTTTTGGCTCATGCACACTAAGCTCCGGAGATCCCCAGTTTAATCCCGCTGACGATGGGGCTCTGTCAGCATTACATTAGCATAGAATAAGAGCTTGCTTGCATTAGGTAATGGCCTTGGTCCACTCTATACATTGATCTATTTAGTAACAACCTCTACCCTTCTTCATTTGCTGTGTAATTACTGTGTTTTACAGACAAAGAGAGCTTCAAGCACACTGATTTTTTTTTTTTTTCCCAGATGGGTCAGGCAAAGTAGTCCTGGAAAAAGCTTGCAAGCTTCCTGCTGTCTGTGCTGCAGGACACTAGAACCTGCCAAACTATGGGATACCAAACAAGCAAGGAGTCAAGGAATATCAGATCACTGTTGCTAGTGCACAAACCAGCTGCAGAGTTATCAGGAATTAAGGTAACATTTCAAGTAAGATGGTTACAATATGGCCATATTTTGAGCAAATGTGGGAGGCAAGTCAACAGCCTGGCTGTTGGCTGCCCCAAGGACATTGAGGCCTGTAGGCTTCTCTTCCTTTGTGTGCATAAGTCCCATGGATCTGTTTCTAACACCAAATGGTGACAATGTTAAAAGATTTTGATTAGAGAGAAAGCTCTTCTTTTGTTGAATGAAATGGCTCCTAGAAGGCAAGCTCTGCAGGCAGGATAACAGCTTTAACACACTACGCTAACCTTCTTAAGCCTCTTGGTTAAGGTGTTGGGCAAGATCCTGGCCCCCAATGGGCCTGCTTTGACCCACACCCGGAAGACAATTAAACCAGCTGTTTGGGGATTTCCCTATCATAGAAGGAAGGTGGATGAAGCACTTCAGTGGAATTGCCTGACTTACACTAGCGTAAGCAACAGGAGAATCAAATCTCCTGCTCCATGCGCTGTTTTCCTATGTATATTTTTAATTCTTTATTCTGCACAGTACTCCGGTGAAGGTTTGGCATGTAAATATTCCAGGCTGGTGGGGGTTTTTTTGACTGGGATCCACACCATTGATTGCACTGTAGATTAACTTTAGCATTTACCCATGAAGCTATTTCACTCAGCTGTTAGCAAAGGCAGTCTGAAGCCAGAGAACAGAGGGAGCTTGACCTTCTTGCTGCCTGTTTCCAAATAGCAAGGCCCTGAGCAGCCTTACTCCAGGGGCTCTTTCCCTAGTAATTCAATTCATTCCCGTAGAAACTACAGAAAACAAATAGCAACACTGTCCCCTGTGTTATGTGATTATGAGGAGACCCCTGCCACTCAAACACTAGTAGAATTATGAGCTGATACTACGTACAGAGTGCAAAGGTGTTGCTGGCTAACCCCTCCTTTTTAAAGTCGTTCTGTCCTTCCTTTTCTCTACATCCACCAAGCCCAAGGCTATTCTGTCTGGTATGCACAGACTGTTCAGCTTCAATCAGAGTTTCACTGCATTTTGGCTCATAAACCTGTTCATTCCAAACACCAACTCTGCAGTCACAGAGTCAAGCGTCTTAATCTAGTCATTGACTGACTCTGCAAACTCCTGTCTTCATCTCTCAGGCTCTCGTAAACCAGCACTTTGGGGGCATGTGGTGGGGTGGAGGATCCACGTTTAGTTCAGGGTGAGTGCACCCCGGCCTTCAAGCTATCCTCTGTCTCAAGACAATGAGTCCCAGTGGATAAAGTCAATAGGGTTGCCTTGTCAGCAGAGCAGTGAGGCTTAGTGGCCAGAGTCAATAGGTTTGCCCTGATCCGCAGAGTGATAAGGCCTAATTGCCAGAGTCAATGGTTTTGCCCTGATCTGCAGGGTGGTAAGGCCCAGTGGCTGGAGTCCCCCCCCCGGGCTCCTTCCTACCATGACTCCTTCAGTCTTGGTCTAGACATCTTCAGGATCTCTGGTCTCCTCAGGTTGTGCTGTTCCCAGGGGCTCCGACCTTTGAGTGCTGTCTTCAGGTACCTGGGCGTCTGCCTGTGTTTTGGCATCTCCAGTTCTCACAGTCTATGGTTTCAGCAGCTCCTGGGCTGGAGCCTGTGGCGTGTGTCCTTTCTCTCTGGTGGTCAGGCCAGACTGAGTTGGGCTACTCCCTTTTATAGTAGCACTACACTTGGTGCATGCCTGGTAGGGCTGTGGGTGCATAGCTTCTTCAGCCCACAGTGAGAAATCAACCCTTCCCCATCCAGTGCAGAGTGCACCCCATCACAGAGAGTTAATTGTAATACATGTGTGTGACGGAAACAAAGGGAAGAAAAAGATATCAAAGCAGATCCTGCAAACCCTGACTCTAGTGAGTAGTCCCATTGAAGTCAATTGTCCTCTATATGTGTGTCCTCTTGTGAAAAAGAGTTTCACCAAAACTCAGTTGGAGACTCCAGCTGAAGGCTAGATTGTATGTGGCCTTGAATGGGTGCCCAAGAATATGATGGGGAGAGACAGGGCCCCATAACCCTCTCTTTGCACATATGCAGTCTCTGACCTCTGGAAGCAGAGAAGTTGCACAAAACCAGAGCCCACAGCTGCTGCAGTCTAGCTAAAAGGAGTGGAGAAAGGGTGGCTCTGACAGCTGGGTCCAGGGGGAGTGCACGCTACTCTCTGTAGTAGGATGCTCTCCAGGAGTTCCCAAGGCATTACGTCAGCACTATCTCCAACACAGGGCTGTGCTTTAAGCACAACAAAGCCCATTAAAATTATAAGGTAAAACTGATATTTATTTCACTTTAGCCCATCATAAGACACACCAAGCTCCCCCTGCCTTCAAAGAAAGATACAATCCATAGATAATACAACCACAGCTGGGCAAAACAACATTCAACCCACCTCCATAATCAGCCCAAAAATATTACACACAAAAATTCTCCCCAGCCCTCCTGTTGCCCAAGGAAACCCAGCTCCAGATGCCAGATTTTGTTTTCTAATAACAAAAATCAAAAGAAGGATTTTTCAATCTCGGTTAACTTATTTCAGACCAGGGGAAAATGAGAGAGAAAGAAAGAACAAATATGAAGTCACTATAAATAGAGAGAGAACACAGAGACCCACTTGCTCTAATATTCTGCACCTAAAGCGAAGCCCAAAATGGCAGCAGCTCATGCAATAGGCTGGGGGACTGTTCTACATTTACAAGATGCAGTACACAGGTAACAGAATGACAATATTTCTCAGTGCCATAACTACATGCAACACAAACATAACCCATAGAGAGGGAAAACTGGTTGGTTCTTCAGGTTAACCTGCCACACCTGCGTTAGAGGATGCCTGCTACTTCTCTACTGCATTTGTTAACGCAATCCTCTGTGTACTAACCACCAAAAGAAAAGCTAATTAAAAGCAGCATGGTGTCAATGCTGGCTACCAACCAAAGAAAAAACAGTTATGCCATTGAGCAGCCCCAGTGGTGGCATTAGATGCCTGGTTCTTCCTTCCTCTCCAATGAATGAATTATTTATAGTGATAACAAGAGCTAAGGAACTTGCAACATGTCTCATGTATGGAGGCACCAGCTGCAAGATTCCCATGACAGCACAGTGCTCGCACCATGGATTCTCTGAATACATCAGGAAGGATTGCTGGACTGGGAATACGCTACTGGGCTCTGCAAAGGAATAAACAGAATTAAAATGCTCAGGAAACTGAAAAAGAAACTCACCAGCAACTGGGAGTGTGAACCCCAAACTCACCCAGAGTCCTCAAAAATCTGATGTGTTAGACTTTTCCTGCTTTGATGTAGCTGGCTGATTAAGCCATCTATTCTACAACACTAAATGGTGAGCTTGGAGTCCATCCTGGCACTCCTCTAGCTAGGCACCATCCATGGCAACAGGTTGCTGATTTCCCTGGTCACTGAAATGATAAAATTATACAACACATCAACAGAGAAAGCTCCAAACATCACAACTGTCCAATAATCTATCAGGTCCAGCCAATCTGTC
Organism: Chelonoidis abingdonii; assembly: GCF_003597395.2. Taxonomy (NCBI): domain Eukaryota; kingdom Metazoa; phylum Chordata; order Testudines; family Testudinidae; genus Chelonoidis; species Chelonoidis abingdonii. The sequence continues at coordinate 37,160,279 of NC_133774.1, forward strand.
TGGCTTTGGCTTGTACTGTTGGCAGAGGAAAACAATGTCCTTCCTCCCCAAGTTCATAATGATCCTAGACCACTGTGCACTCCTATACCATGGGAAGGAGAACTTTCTTCCTGACTTTCATGGACACCACCAGTATACATCAGAATCATGAGGATAGTTAATCTTTCTGACTCTCCTGCTAGCAGGCAAAAATATGCATTATACACAGTTGAATAACTTCTACCCCTCCTCTAACACTTTCTATGACATTAGAAAATCTGTTGCAGGACTACTAAGAACAGCAGAATTTGGAACAGATGGCACTAACTAGGGTATGTCTACACTGCGACTAGGAGCACATCTCAGCCTGGGAAGACAAGCTCAAGCCTGCATGGGTAAAATAGCAGTCCAGTAGAGACTTGGACTGCTCTCCCAAGCTCAGTTCCTTGAGAGCTCTCGTCTCCACTCAAGCCGCAGCATCCACACTACTATTTTCACCACACTAGCTTCAAGCCAACTTAGAGCAAGTCTGTCTACCTGCACTTGGAGACTCACTTGCAGCAGCAGTGCAGATATGCCCCCTGAGAGGTATTCATTTAATTCAAGCTCAGGATATCTGTGCCCCACCAAAAGAGAAGAGTACAAAGTGCATAACCGATTATATGAAGGGTTCCTTTAACATGCACAACTCTTACAAGCATGAATGGTGCTTATGGAAAGTATACCTGCTTAATAGGATTAGTTCTTGACTGAGACTATGGCTTTCGGGAGGATTCCTGAGTGTCTTAAAAAAATTCAGGGCTACCAGTGTCCCCATAACATACATGATAGTGAATAGAACAGAGAAGGGAGCAGGAGATGGGCCTGGTCCAGGCAGGTGGCCAGGGTGATAGCAGAATTTGAGTCCCTGCTCTCATCTGGATTCACTTAACAGAGGTGATTTCTTTTTCTGATTGTTACAAATATTTAGTGTCTTTTTTATTTATTTATTTTGAAGGAGTGTATTGGTGGAGGCAGCAGAGAAGAAGCTCTTGGAATTTTTACTTTCCCCTTAGAAGCAGTTGTATAGTATACCCCGCTGTTCTGGGCTTCCTGTGGAGGAGGAATGTACCTAGTGCCACCATACTTGAAACAACTCTTTCTGTGCAACTGGGAGTGCTCCTACAAAATAAGTCAGGCCTGTAAACAAGTCCAAAATCAAATATCTGGATCATCCTAAACAGAGCTGAAAAATATCATAGATCATCCCTCTGCGAAGGTTAGATATAGTCCTCCAATGGATGAGCATTTCTCTGTTGAACTTCTTGATTAGGCGATCAGACTAGATGATCATAATGGTCCCTTCTGACCTTAAAGTCTATGATTCTATGATCTAACTGCAGGATACATCCATCAATCCAGAGGAGGATCCACACAAGAGAAATTACAAAACAGCATCAAGGAACAATATGCTTTTTTCTTGCTTACCTTATTATCTCCCTCACATTAAACAATTCATTGACTTTAATTGTGCCTGCCTCAGGCAAAGAAGCTTGGCAAATATGAAGACCATTTTTATTATTTGCTAGGCGAGTTTTTTTGCCAAGCATATTTTCCCAAGTTCCCAAAACACTCTAGTCATCAGTGACTAACAAAGGCCCCATTCACACTGGGGCTATCAAACTGGTTTTGAATAGGGTTTAAAACTGGTCCAAACAGGGAGAAGGCTTTTAAACCTGCCCCACCTGCAGCTTCTAGAGTCATCCACTGCTCTCTTCTCAACATGGATGGCACTGAGAGGGAGAGAGGCATAAAGCCCATCTGTTCCCTGACAGTTTTAGAGGTGTGCCACAGCCATTATGCCAGCGAAGCAGGCAGCCTGTCTGCAACACAGTCACAAGGCTCTGCTGGAAAATACCTCTGGGGTAGGGAGTAAGAAGGGTGGAAATGGCAGAATGTGAGTGTAATGAGGGCACACCTATGCCCTCACTCTTTTCCAGCTGTCAACATGCTCAGAAGAATTGTTGTAGCCAGAATGAAAGTTAATTACTAACATATGCCGGGGCAAACACCAGTGCCTCCTTACTTAATTCCTGTGCAAGGCTCAGTACTGGGTCGAATTTGGGCCCCAAAGCCTGATTCTGCGCTCTCTTGTAGTTGCCGTAGACATTTACACGTGTGCAAAGGGAGTACAAAAAATGCCACCAAAGCAGAATGGCAACGCTTTACCCCCACTTTTACACAAGACAATGGAGAACCAGGCCCTCAGATTTGAGTCAGTGGAAGGTTGAGAAGAAGAACATACTGCATCCTGCCCAAAGTGGCTACGATGCAATTCCAGTCTTCACAAGCCCACAAAGCTGTACAATATTGCTGGCTGAAAAATTGTCACTGAGACCCTTTTCTTAAATGAAAAATGGCTTTGCACAGGAACTTCCAAAAATTTTCCAGGAAAAATCATTGGAACTTTTCAACCAGCTCTACCCTGGGGGTATTTTGGTTCAGTCAACCAGAGAGCAACATGTTGTTGTCTGGCCCCTCTACAATTCCCTCCCCACAACACCAGCTGTGTTGTAAAAAGCCGCAATCTCTCTCTTCATCTGTATGTACCACAAGGAGCTACAAGAGGTGGAGCTGGTAGTGCAGGAGGTCATGAAATGCCATCACACTGGCATTTTGAAAGGGAATCCTGCAAAGAAAAAAAAACAAAAAAAAAGCTCACAATATGGGTGTGGAGAAATATCCTGCACTCCATCAAAGATCTGGCACAAAGTGAGTTGGGTGGGTAGGACTCAGATACAAAGGGAGAGTGGGTTTTTCTTGGCATTGTCACAATAAATGTGCTTGTCCAAGGAAAGCGTGGGGGGGCGGGGAGGCTGAGGGGTAGGAGAAGATGGGCATGTTACAGGAAAGTGTGTTCCTACATAATAAGACATTGTAAAATATGTAAAAAAAGGAATCCTGGGGCGGCGAAGGATTTTCCCAGTGACGATGCCAATCAGAGCAAAATCTTGGGTTATTTATATATCATGTTTAAGAGGCACGAATCACATACATTGATCCTGCCCTTGTATCAAGTCTAAGTAGAAAACTTCACTTCTAAATACTCTCTGTAGCTCGTGAGTGAGCATTGGTTTGTTTGCACCCATGCTACTGCTACTGTTTTTTTAAAAATGAGCTCTGTTTTATTTTGACAAAAATATCAGCAACTGCAAATCTGAACAGTCCTCTTTCTCTGTCTCTCACTGACAGAACAAAAATTGTCCAGTGTCAGGTACATTAGGTCTGTACATCAGTGTTGTTTAAGGTTTTTCAAAGCATATAGGTAAGAATTATGTCTGAGGTTTTTTTTAAAAAAGAAATAGTCAATGAAAAGTATTGCATTTGCACTTAAATATTTCCTTGTAGTGTTTAAAAACCAAAAGTTACATCCTTGGATGAGAGCATGAGAACCAGAAAGTGAAACTTACTAAAAACAAAAGTGAAGCTGACCAAGGCCAGAGCTTAGAAAAAAAATTACTCACAAGTGTTTTCATATGATGATTTGTCAGTTCCTCAGAAATAACAGCTGGGGGAAATCAAAGAAAACGTAACAGGAATAAAAAATACTTAACTTCCTGAAGTGAGAGTAGAGCTGGCAGAGGCAGATGAAAAATGGCAATGTTAGGAGTGCAACTGCTGGTCTTTTCCAAATTTAAAGGACCAGCTACCAGCTTAGCATGCTGGGAAAGAGGTTGACTATGCTGAAGTCTTGGCAACAATAGAGGAAGTAGTTTTTTTATAGGAAGGGGTTGAATCCCCACTTTTTCTGAGGGCAAGTTATTGTGATTTAAGATACCTCAGCAATTTTTAAGCTGAAACCTGCTGTGTTTAAGGTAATTTTGTTTTTCTTAACATATTTTTATAATAAAAATCTTTATGTTTTTATATAAGCTTTTGCCTGTATTTAAAGTTCACTACCATGAGAAACCATACTGTCTTAGTAAGGGTTTTCAGGAATGCAATTCTAGCTATGAGGCTACTGACACCACACTACTAACTGTGCTTAGCTCCTGATGTTTCCCAAAGTGTGAGCTGAGTGATCGTGCAGCGTAATGAACAGTTCTGTGCCTTCTCACCAGATAAACCGGACTATTGAGCTTTATCTGGTGCTAATTAAGCACTTTGGACTAGATTGTGAGTTTAGGCACAGCTAGGGTGGCCAACTTTCTAATGTCTGAAAACTGGACCCGCCCTGCCCCGCCTCTTCCCCCAAAGTTCTGCCTCTGTCCTGCTTCTTCCCCCAAAGCCCTGCTCCTGCCCCTGCCCCTCCTATTCCCTCAAGGACCTGCCCCCCCCCCACTCCTCTCCCCTCACTCCCCCCCTCCCATTGCTCTCTGCTCTCCTCCTTCAACTTCAACATAAGCAGCCCCAAGGGACTTGCAAACTCCAGCTCCCGCAGGCTGCCCGGGAGTGCAGGTCAGAAGAGCGCTGCAACTTCACAGGAGCAGTCAGGCTGGCAAGCTAGGACGTGGCCCTCCTGCCTGGCAGCCCACTGCCTTCTTTGTGCTGCCTGCCCGGCAGCCCCCTTTCCAGTCCACTCGAGCCCTCCCTGCCCTGGAGCTGCCTGAGAGCATGGCCAGAGGAAGCACTGACTGGCAGGGCAGCTCATGTTCCTTCCCTCCTGGGGCACGTTCTATGCCAGCTGAGGGCCCCTTACCCTGCTTGCCATGTGCCCCTGCACTCTGTCCTCCACCGCAGCCCTGCAAACCAGGCTCCTTAAAGGGGATGCCTGCGGCCCAAGCCAGTGCATGCACGCTGCCGTGGGAGCTGTCGCATCAGGGCTGGGTGTTCCCTTAGGGATCAGTTCTCCCTTGTAGGCACTGCCCTATACAGGAACTGTTATGGACTGCCTCAGTGGGAGCTGCGGGAGGGTTCATGTGAATTTTGCTTTCATGCACACTTTGCAGGCAATTGTGAAAATCTCTTGTTTTTCTCTCAAAAAATTTTGCAAATCCAAACTGATTTCTTTCAGACAGCTCTACTGTCCCTCCTAGACAATCTGCACAGGCACACTCCCTTTACTCCCATGGTCAATAAAATTTACTTCAGAGACTCCGCCTTGCAATAACAAGCCAGTTCAGCCCAGGCTTAGCCTTTGCAGCTCAGGCCATGTCAGAAAGACAGTCCTAAGTCTCAAATCATGGGAGAACCAAATAAATATGCTTTGCTCTCTAACTAGTTGTTTGACTTGGATTCTTCTGGTACCAAAAGAGCAATAAGAAAAACTAAGCATTTGGGGACCACGGGCCAGCTCAAGCTAATGATATGGGCGGGTTAGTATTCACTTTACTGGGGGGAATATCTTTCCTGTTTTTTACTAAAAGTAATAAAATTGTGTAGCTCATTCCAGGCGGCAGCTCCTGAGAAGCACAGCTCAGATAGGACAAGGTATAAAGATTGCTCAAAGCTTTAAGCCAGTGGTCCCCAACGCAGTGCCCGTGGGTGCCGTGGCACCTGCCAGGGTATCTGTGTGTGCCCGCGTACTGGCTGGCGGACAAGCATCTGCCGAAATGCTACTGAAACGTGGCATCATCAAGAGGCGGTGATGCCTCTTGACAATACCGCTTCTCGGCGGCATTTCGGAGGATGCATGTCTGCCGGCCATAGTCCTTGGTGGCTCGTCGTCCGGCGCCCGCCACCTGGAAAAGGTTGGGGACCACTGCTTTAAGCTACCCTTTGCCCCACCCATATAGGGGCCCAACTTGTCTGTCCATGGCTGCTTCCATGTTGTGCCGCAGCCCTAAAAGCACTCTGAGCATGCCCCCTCCTACTCTAAGGCATGACTCTCGGACACTTTCTACACTGGGGCAGGCACGGGGCTGCTTATGTCAGCCCTATACTGCTCCTGTGTCAGGAGAATTCTCATCTGGCCCCTGGTAGCCCCATGTGACCAAGTGGGGATAAGAGTAGGCTCCTGTATGTTTTTATCGGATATTGTACATGAGCCCTGAGACTTACTAACTGGGTGGATTTTTGGAAATAAAAAATAAACAAATTACAAATTCTCTTATTCCTGTTCTACTCCATCCCTGTGGACACAGGTAACTTGCTTTGAAGTTTATCAGTGAGTGCTTCCAATCCACCACTCTGAAGTGACCATATAGAAGGAGTGATCTTTTGCACCCTGAATCCCTCCAAATGGAAACTAGAGAACTGCTGCAGCTGATGGATACTGTGAGACTGAACACTAAGCATGGAAAAGACAATGCTGATTAAGGGAAAGAAGGAGAAGAATCAAGCTGTAATGGTAGCTCCAGCCCTTGCTAGGCATTTAAATGGGGTATGCTGGCATCTTCTCTTTAACATTGGGTTAGATAATTGTGATCAACCACTTTTGAAACTATCACCTTCAGTGTTTTATCCCCCATCCCCCATCTCCCATGCATAAACACATATACAAATCATTGCCTTCCTTGCCACAAAAGATCCAGTGGCAATTGTGAGCCCTGTGAGTACTGGGGGTTCTTCTTAGTTTAAACAGTAGCACTGAGCTTTGTATGAAACCATTTCCCCTTTTTTATACCCGTTCCATTATCATGACATAGGGCCCAACTTCACCATCCTTACATGGGGTACCACCTTACTCTACAAGTAATCCTATTGAAACCAGAGTGAGCTAAAGATGACACAGTCAGATTTTTGGACTGTAAATTCTTCAGCACTGGCACCTTGTGGTCCCCTGCCCCACTGTTGGTGCAATATAAATAATAAATCATAATTTACACAAGATTCCCTTTTCTGCTATCAAAAGGATTCTGTATTCTCAGTGACTGGTGGGGCAGGCAATACAGAACTCCAACATCATTCTCATCAGTGGCAAACTCTTATATAAATAGATTGCTTTATTATTTATTTTTTCTATTACTGTTGTCCCTAGGAGCCTTAGTCATGGACCAGACCTGACTGTGCTAGGTGCTGTACAATCATAGAACAAATAACTAGTCTGGCCCCAGAGAGCTTACAGCCTAAGTCAAGACACAACAGATGGATACAGACAGGCTGATGGGGGAGTACAATGAAACAATGGGACTTTATTGGTCAGCATAATAGGCAGTGGTCTCAGTTACAGATTCCCCTTCTCTCCCAGTCCTGGGGCAATCAATCATACAAACAATGGGGCGCAGTAGTCAGTCCTATGTCATAAGGATCCTACTGTAACGTCTCCAATGTACCTGCTGTGACGTTTTGGGAATCACCCAGATTAGGGAAGGATTCTGTCACTGCCTTCCCGGAAGCTTCGGGGTGCCTGGGTACCATCTGACTATGACTCCCTGACACCAGTAGCCTGCCCACAAGCATAAGATCTAATCCTGGCTCTCACCAAGCTAGTCACTCCTTGCAGGGTGACTCCAACACCCCCTCCAGTCCAAAGTTTTCCCCAAATCCCTCATGCCTGAGTTCTTAAGCACTACATACATTCCCCTCTGGTTCATCCCCCCTGAAGGCATGAAACTACCCCCCTCAAATACCAGCTTACTTTGGCACGCACACTCCATACAGTTTGCACACAAGAGACCTGCTTGGGGTAAAAATAAACAAAGATTTTATTTAATAGGGTTGCCAAGTTTGGTTGGATTGTATTCCTGGAAGTTTCATCACATGACAATCTTTAATTAAAGATTAATCTTTAATTCCTGGAGACTCCAGCACAATCCTGGAGAATTGGCAACCCAATATAGAAAAGTACTGATTCAAGGATGACATAATGAGGGAAGCAAACATCTACATGTAACACAGAAAATAAACATCCAGACGTAGGCGTTACATTTCCCTTTTCTAATACATCTCAGCTATTGCCTTTGAACAGTTTCCCAAAATAACCCCTAGCCAAGGGGACATCCAGTGTTCGCAGACAGCTTCCTGCCTAGGAGCTGGCCCTCAGTTGCTGGAGAGACTTCACTTCAAATAACTTCCATTTTAAAAGGGTTTTCAGGGAGTTTTCCCCCCTTTAATCACTATAGATATTCAAAGTGGGGGGAATTCCCAGTTGTCTCAATGTCTTTCCATTAACTTTAATAGTCCACCATTGTCCTTTCCTGGGCTGGACAATGGATGGGTACCTGAAGCTGGTTTCATGTAAAAGATTGGCTGGAGAGGTGACCCTCCCTGCCTGACTACTCCCCATGCTGAAGTTTATGAGCAGAGTTTTCTATATACACAAATGCATAAATTCATAAGAATGGTTTGTATACATATCTCATCATGACTATCACATTCAGAACCTTGCTAGCTTTCATAAACCAACTTAATATATTTGTATAATGTCATAGTGAACAAGCTATTGATTTAATAGCTCTCCCCTTAGGGTGGCTGGACCCTGATTGTCACACCTGCATTTCTAACATGGGAGTAAGGACAAGTGACAGGTACCTAAGACTCAATTCGATCTGACCAAAGACTTGTTGATAGATAACACCCAGACAATGGTGCTTCATGATTGAATTAGTGATAATTTATAATCAGTATTGCACTACAGAGTCATCTTTTTGCTGCTTTGGATAAGCCTTTAGTTCCTCCTCCCTGTGATTATGCTCAAATTCCAATATGACCTTTGCAAAAGATCATTTGACCTTTAGGAACTCCAACTAATATGAAAATATGTAGGCATGGAAGTATTAAATTTTTATTGGTAAACATTTATTTCACTGAACACACACATACCAATGAAAAAATATTTCCATAGATGATAATAGAAATATACAGATAGGCAAAGGAAGAAAAATACTGATTGGGAACTTATGAGAGTTTGATCTGAGAATATTTACTTTGTATGTTTTGACACATGATGTTCACAATTTGTATTTTAATAGTTATTAAACTTCAACTTTGGCAGCTGTCATTAAATAATTGTCTGACCATCCCATAGTTTCTCATAACTGGTAAAATGTAAACTAATACAAATAAAAATGTTTACAAATAAACATAGATATTATCTGTCAACATTTTTTTTAAATCAAATTCTGCCAAGCCTAAATATAAGTATTAAATTTAAACTATTTCTAAAATTAATTTTTCTGTGAAAAAGTTGTGTAATTGCAATTTTTATTGATACCTGATATTCACAAATATGGACTTTTTTAGACTATGATTTGATACCAAACAGAATATGTGATAATTAGAGATGGCAGAATATATTGATTTGTAGATATTTGTACGGCTAAAAGCATTATGTTCGGCTCATTGTTATTTGAAGGCGTATTGTTGTAGCTGTGTTGGTTCCAGGATATTAGGCTATGGCTACATTATGTTGCTCAGGGATGTAAATCAGCCACACCCCTGAGCAACATAATTTATGCAGACATAGTGCTGTCCACTCTGGTGCTTATGTCGGTGGGAAAGCGTCTCCCACCGACATAGCTACTGCTGCTGTCAAGGGGCTGGAGCGATTAAGCTGAAGAGAGAGAGCTCTCTCTCTTTGGCTTAGAGCGACTATACAGAGAGCTTACAGTGGCGCAGCTACACCGATGCAGTTGTGCTGCTGGAAGCCCCCAAATGTATCCACAGAGGCAGGAGTGCTGGAACAATTTGTATAGTGGGGGTGCTGAGAGCCATTGAACCAAACTGTAAACCTTATATATGATGGAAACCACTTCAAGCCAGGGGGTGCGGCAGCACTCCCAGCACCCTTCGTTCCGGCACCTATGCATGGAGAAGAGTTCCAAGCCATGAAGCAACACTGACCAGACTGAGCTGCTGTTTCACCTGTGAGTCAGTAGGCCAGCTCCTGGCTTATGGATTGGCTGGAGCCTAACACAGGAATGACTCATCCCCACATCAGGCTCTAGTAGTTCATGGATGACTCGTCACCTCACAGTACCTACTAATTTAATTAAGATACCCTATTGTATTTATCTATCCTTCTCTGTCCCTTTTTATGAAAAACTGAAGTAAAAGATGAAAGACCAAGGCTATGGCTACTTTACAGCTTAAGTTGACATAAATTATGTCGCTCAAGGGTGTGAATTCGCCATTCCCCTGAGAGACAAATTATGGTGACTGGACACAGATATGTCCATAGGAGAGCGCTCCTGCCACTTACAGGGGCTGGAGCAGTTAAACTGATGGGAGAACTCTCTCCCACTGGCGTAGAGTGGCTACACTAGCAAACTTGCATTGGTGCAGCTGCACTGCTGTAAGCTCTGTAATGCAGCCATAGCCTAAATGTCAGCTGAGATAGCTGCACCATTTCAAATCCCTCTGTCAGGTTATCTGAAAACAGAGGGAGGGAATAAAAGGGCAAATATAAAGGACAATATTTATGTGCTGGGTTTATTCATTTTACTAGATATCTAATCCTATTAACTAAAGTGCAAAGAGTGCCTGCTTAACTTATAGACATTGAAACATCTACCTTGTTGAGACATACAGTTCTGTCTTGACAGCTTATGTTTGAGAGAGCTGTGATCTTAGAGCAGAGTGGGAAATAAGAACTCCAGAATCTGGCCCAGCTCCAACAGCAAATCCATCTGTGGCATGGGACAAGTCACTTAGGCCAACATTTCCACCAGTGACCTCTGATTATGCATGCCTCCTTTATTGGGTTGCCATCTTGAGACACTCTGGGCCTGATTTTCAGAGAGAGTGAGCACCAACAGGTCTAATGTCAGTGGGAGTTGCTAAGACTCAGTGCCTCTGAACATCAAGTCCAAGGGTCTATTCATTCTAGTTTTTATACCCCTATTAGCACTGCAGTATCTGAGCGCCTTCTGGTAGTGCAGTAAGTGGCATGACTAACACCAATCATGTGTGTGATTCGTTGTCTCTCTCATCCTCTCTCCGGTGGCTCAAAGCATCTGAAGTTGGGAAACCAAAAATAAAGCCACCCATTAAGTGGGCGTGTTTGAAATTTTAATCTCAACCTCTCAGCCTCAGTTTCCTTGTGTGTAAAATGGAGCTAATACTTACCTGCTACAATGGGGTGACATGTAGCTTAACAAATGAATGCCTGTTAAATGCTTGGGAAAGGAAAAGTGCCATTAATGAGTTGGATAATGGAGTGGAGAGACAAAAATCTGCAGATGACACCAAGCTGGGAGGGGTTGCAAGCACTTTGGAGGACAGGTTTAGAATTCAAAATGACTAACAAATTGGAGAATTGGTCTGAATTCAACCAGATGAAAGTCAATAAAGACAAGTGCAAAGTACTACACTTAGAAAAGAAAAATCAAAAACATGACAACAAAATGGGGAATACCTGGGTGGTATTGCTGGAAAGGATCTAGGGGTTACAGTGGATCACAAATTGAATATGAGTCAACAGATTGATGTAGCTGCAAAAAAGGCTGATATTATGGGATGTATTAACAGTAGCGTTGCATGTAATTCACAGGAGGTAATTGTCCCACTCCACTCGGCACTGGTGAGGCCTCAGCTCCAATGCTGTGTGCAACCCAGGTGCCACAGTTTAGAAAAGATGTGGATAAACTGGAAAGAACCAGAGGAGAACAACAAAAATGATAAAAAAGGGTTTAGAAAACCTGTGAGAAAAGGTTTAAAAAACTGGGCATCTTTAGTCTTGAGAAAAGAAGCCAGAAGGGGGAACCTGATAACAGTCCTTAAATATATTAAGGGCTACTATAAAAAGGACGGTGATCAATTGTTCTCATTGTCCACTGATGGTAGGACAAGAAGTAATGGGCTTAATCCACAGCAAGGGAGAATTAGGTTAGATATTAGGGAGAAAAACTTTCTAACTATAAGGCTAGTTTAGTGCTGGAACAGGCTTCCAAGGGAGGCTCTCCAGTCCCCATCACTGGAGGTTTTTAAGAACAAGTTGAACAAACACCTGTCAGGGATGGTCTAGATTTACTTGGTCCTGCCACAGTGCAGGGGGCTGGACAAGGTAATCCCTTGAGGTCCCTTCCAGCCCCACATTTCTATGATTCTACATATTGTAACTGCTAAGTGCATTCATTTCTTAGAACAAAGATACTGTAAGAACACAGAACTGGCCCCACGTACAGCAGACATTTTTGGCATAGTTTTTACTGAGGTTAATATAATATTCATAACACTGCTAAAGGACTGTTTGTTGAATAAAATGATTTTGCCATTGGCATTTATTATCTATAGAAAAGTTTTTCTGTATTATACCCACATTCTAGCATATAATTATAGTAATAAAGTCTAGTCCCTCACTCGGAGTGACTGCTGCCAGTATTATGAAATCATGGCAATGGTTGTAAAAATAAAAGAGGTCATAACCCTTCCACACACACACCCACCCACTCTGTAGTTGATATCAAATAGCTTTGGTGGGAAAATGCAGACCTTTAAACTTTCTCTACCAAACTCAATGCATTCTGTATTTAACTTATCCTCTAAAACAGTTTGTGTTATAGGAATTCAGAAACTGCATATAACCATGGAAAAAGTCTGTACTTAATTAGCTACTGAGTCCAGCTTGATTTAGGCAAAATAACAATCATGTCTTTGTGCAAACTATTTTTAATGATATGCATCACATGCATCAACCTGTCCTAATACCAAGGCCATTCCTGCTCCACTGCTTTACTTTTGGCAAAGAGAAGTATCAGGAAATGTCTGCATGGAGATGCTTTTTTCATCTCCATATGAGTAAGTAACTCTTTCTCAGTAACAAAACCAGTTCTCTTCAATTTAAAACCACAATGACATTGACCAAAATGTGCTACAAAGAAAGGGGTTAATCATGGGTGGTAGGTGGAGCCCCCATTTCGGGGAGGCTACCCCCAGGCTCCGGCCCTTCTGCCCGATCCCCAACCCCAAGTCTGAGCCCCAAGACCCCCTTCCCTCCCCGACAGCCGGAGCAATGAAGCCCCCTGACTGAAGGAGCCCCAAACACCCCTCCCCTAGGCCAGAGGAGCCGCTGGCTGGCCAAAGCCCTGAGCTCCACTTGCACCTGCCTGGAGGATCCCTGAGCCCCCACCCCCTCTTGCCTGGAGGAGTCCTGGGACAACTGCAGCCCCTCCTACCTTACCCTCCTCAGACCCCCAAGCCACCCGGGAAGAGCTGCAGTGTCTCCTGCCGAAGACAAACCTGAGATTTTGATATGCCCCATGCAGGTTTTGGGGCGGCTGAGGAGGTGGTATCTGCTACTGAGCTTTCTGGGTTCATCAGTAATCTCTCTGGAGTCCATGGAGATTACTGAGGAACCCAGGAAGCTGAATAGCACATACTGCCTCCTCAGCCACCCTGGAACCTGCATGGGGCATAATAAAGCAAAAACTTCCCCTGCCAAACCTGCAACCAGGCATCCGGTGGCAGCAGCACCACCAGGGGAGGCACCACCAATGGGGCTAATCCTACAAGCTTCCATGTGCTTTATGGGAAGGCAAAATAGTGAATTGTGGGGAGGAGGAAGAATAGGCCCAGATTACTTCTGTCCCTGAGGGTTGCAGATATTCTATTAAGTATCTATGTGACAGATGCCTGTATTTGGCCCTTTGAGATTAAGGGGTAAAAAAGGTATAAGAAGAAATGTGCCTACAATGTGAAAGAAAGGGGAATGGAGGAGATGATTGAGGCCATGTCTACACTACAAAGTTAAGTCAACTTCATGTAAATCGACATCGAGCATCCGATTTAAGCAAGTCAATCTTGCGTGTCCACACTACAATCATTGTGTCATCAGAGTGCATCCTCACTAGCAGGGCTTACTTTGACACACGGAGCACTGCATTGTGGGTAACTATATCACAGTGTACATAGCTGAGTGGAATTTTGGGTTGGGTTTGCAAATCATTGGTGCAGGTGGTTATAGGAACATGATGTTAGCCTCTCAAGATTCACTTACCTCCCTCCCTGAAATCAATAGCAAACAAACCAAGCCTTTTTTGCACCTTTTTTTGTAAGCCTGGGTTACCTGTGCAGATGCCATAGCATGATAAACATGGACCCCGCTCAGTTGTACACTCTTGTTGTGAGCATTACAAACACCTCACGCCTTATCCTGCAGTATTTACACAGCCAAAACAGGAGCCGCTGCACAGAATAATGAGATGCCATGCAAGCAGCTCTGCTGGAAGACATAGAGCGGAGGAATTCACAGTTGCTGACAACAGTCACGCATCACCTTGACAAGGTTGACCACCATTTTTGGGCCCGGGAAACAAGCATTGACTGGTGGGACCACATTGTTACGTGGCTATGGGATGGTAAGCAGTGGCTGCAGAACTTTCAAATGCGTAAGGCTTTTCCAGTGGTTTGAAGGATACAAAAAAAGTGATGCAGTACACCATATTGCAACATGTGCACCGTACCTACTGTAATGTCCAGTGTTATGAATGTTTTGATTTTACGAACTCCTTAATCCCCAATTTGTTGATAAAATTGCAGTTCTACTGTAAAGAAAACAAGGGCAGGCATGCTGTGTGTGATGGCCTACTCCTGGTCTCAATTCCTTATGTTGTAAAAAGAGACAGACAATTAAAGGCATACAGTGAAGACAGTTGAAAAGTACAATTCCCAGCAGGACCTGCAGTGAGCTGCATTGCAAAGTATTGTTTCCTTCACTGAGGGACTTTCAGAGCCAGTAAAAAATGCTCATTTTTGCAGTCTTCTTCACTGGAATATGAAAAATAAATGCAACAAATTGCGGAGAAGTGAAAAACAATGTGGATTAAATAATAGTGAGGTGTAAATGCGGGAAATTGACAGTGGGCGCAAATGGGTATGAAACAAAACAGGCAACGGCAACAGGAGTAAAACAGGCAATAGCAAGTAAGAGCAAGCAAGACAAGAAGAAAATAAAACAAGTTTATAGAGCAAAAGAGGAGAGCCAAAAAGATATGGGAAGAACTAGAGTCTGCATCAAGATAAATCCAGAATTATTCCCTTGGGGTTGTTTTGGGTTTACACCAGTATAACCGAGAGCAGAATAAGGCTCATTCATGGGTGGCAGGTATCATAAGCTGGGGGACACTGTGCCTCTCCCAACAGCCTGGCGTGGCCCACCCATGCTCCGCCCTCAGGTCCCCTTCTGCCATTCCCAGTGTTTTGCCCTGGCCCAGACTAGCTGGAGCTGGGGCTGGGGCTGGGCAGCCTGGCGCAGGGACTCGGGGAGGCTGGTGCTAGGGCCACGCTGCCAGCCCAGCGCTGCGGCTGCACTGCCCAGTATACCTGGGAGGAGGATAGAAAGGGACAGGTGGGGCCTCAGGCACAAGGGGAGCAGCCCGGAGGTGCTCTGGACTCCTGCAGGGTGGCGGAAGGGATAGAAAGGGAGGGGAGGGTCCTCAGGCACAAGGGGAGGGGCTGGGGGCTAGCCTCCCCAACGGCCGGTTCACTGGCTGCCTATGAGCTCATTCATGATACTGCCACATATATATTTTATGAAAGTGTGACAATTCAAAGACAGCACACAGACAAATTCACCCCTGATGTAACTCCACTCACTTCAATTGACTTACACCAGAAATGACCAGACTTTTGGCTCATGGAGTTGTTGTTTTGAGTTTTTTTTTTCCTTAAATAAAGAGCACATCAAATGGTACACTTACTATAGGAACCCCTGGTAATATTGGAGTTTGACACCAGCAGGCAAGTCAAAGATAGAAGGGCGCCTTTTCAAGATGGGCTAGTCCTGGGGAAATGCTCTTAGTATATAGAACAGCAACATTTTTTCAATCCCCCACCTAATCTACAGTCTGCAGATGCAATCAAAAACATGTGAAGAAGCAAATATCTTCTGTGTGCCTCTCGGGCATCATGCCAGTGCTAGATAAGGGAAAACAGAGAGGTGATTATTCATTATTCTACCCTCAACTGCCTGGTGCAGGTGGATGTAATTTGCTTCAGCTGTCTGCTGCTGTATGTCTCTGGCAGTATGATCTCACTTTGTCCAAATTCCATGCAGTTTCTAAAGAAGTCCAGAGATATAGATAAACTACATCATTTTACACTCCCCAGGCCAAATTCTGACGTGTCAGCAGATGCTCAGACACTATGGAGATTGGGGCAATATAGGTCCCCATTCATAAAAAGCGAGATACAGGCTTTGATTCTATCTATTTCCATGGACCTGCAGCTGCTTATACCAGGGACCAGATTCAGGGTGTAGGCTGGCAGAAGCTGGCACAGAACCTGGTGGAAATCAAAAGATTAGTGGGGGTGGGGATAGTTATGGTGCAATGCTAACATAGCTTCCCCTTCACTGGGGGACTATAAGGGTCCATCACCCATAAAGCAGGTGTTGCTGGCAAGAATGGTAGCATGGCCAGGGCAGCTGGGCAATATACCAAGATATACAGCCCAATGTGTATTATAGCATCCTTTATTCACAAAGTATGCTACTGTATGTCACCCTCCTTTGGGTCATATATCTAACCTTTAGGTTGTTACATTTTTCAGGAAGGGGTTGTATATTTTTCTGCTTTCTGTGAAGCATCTGGCATATGCTAGGATATTATAAGTTAATAAATGTCACCAGTGGTTTGATTTTAACCATATCCTCCCATCTGCTCTCTCTTTACTCAAAGTCTTCAGCTGTTAACGTAATACAGGAAAAACTCTTTCCACTTCCCAGTTTGTTGAACCGCTTTTCTAGAGGTAATGGCTATTGCAACTCTAGGGCCTGACCCAGTCAGGTGCTGAGCATATTCTTGAAGGTCCTTAAAGTTCCTTTGGCTTCAATAAGAGTTGAAGGCTCTCAACACCTTAACTGATGTTCTCATCCTCTCCTAGGACTGGGCAAACAGTCATGACATGTATTTATTAGCTGAAGTCAATGGCAAACTTCTGTTAACTTAATTGGGAGCAGGAGTAGGCCCACGTATTCTAGATCTCTTTGCTGAATGGCAATAAACCATGGCATTTCCCTAATGCATAATAATAATAAACTGTGGCATATAGTACATCCCTGAACTAACTTGCACCAGTTTCCTGATGTCAGATGAGTAGTCTTTGCAAGTGGCGCATGCTCAGAAGTCTGAAGATGGTCTCCTGCACACAACACCATGGCATTTCCTGCTGTGAATTTGATGTCTATTTTGTTTTGTAAGACTGGTATTCAGAATTATCAAATTACAACTTAACACTGGTTTTATCTCCTCTGTTATTTTCACAAGGCTCCATGTGGACATAGGAGCTCAGACAGTTCTACTGAGGGGGAGGGATAGCTCAGTGGTTTGAGCATTGGCCCGTTAAACCCAGGATTGTGAGCTCAATCCTTGAGGGGGCTGCTTAGGGATGTGGGGCAAAATCAGTACTTGGTCCTGCTAGTGAAGGCAGAGGGCTGGATTTAATGACCTTTCAGTGTTCCTTCCAGCTCTATGAGATAGGTATATATTACTGTACCACTCTCCACCCTTCCCTGGATGCTGTGAGCCAACGGTCCATACAGGGGTGTGTGTACAGAGACAGCATGTGCCAGGAGAAGTAGGCACCTTGAAAGCAATGCCTATTGCTTCCTCTTCTCTGTATTAACTGTTCTGGAGCTCTACCACTAACTGGTTCCGGTGGAGACATGGCCAGGGTGTGTGACCCCTAGATAGTGTGTCTCCAATGGAACAGCAGGAGCAAGGAGCTGAGGTTGATGCCAGAATCAGTATGGAGTCTCTGTGCAGATGGCTCTGGGCCCTTGGCAGGTTCCCAGGACCTGTGTGGGCTCATTTAGGTGGTGGCCCCAGGGCCTTTGCCATCAGAAGGAAAAGGGAGGTGGTCAGAAAGTTCTAGGTAGCTGGCTTTGAAAAGGAGCAGTGTCTTCCACTAACTCTAGCTAGATGAAAATGCATTATCAACTTTGGATAGATGCAAAGGTCTGCAAAAGCTATACAGTTTTCCATGGAGACTAAAGGTAAATACTTCAAGCTGCAGAAACTTCAGTAAAGACCTTACTTAATGAGGCAGAATTATCTTCCAGACTTCAGTTAATCAGTGACTCCACCATCTGGGCACTGTGAGCTGAAAATGTACCCAGGAACCTGTTACAGTGGTCATTAATTTGGGGGACAAACGTATTGTGTTTGGGGGGGTCTGATTCTACCACCCTTACTCACACGGCAGTGCGTTGCACTGAGAGCCAGCATAGTCGTGTGAATAGGACACTGCAGCAGGAATGAAGAGTTTCTATTCCCAGCTCTGCCACTAACATTCCGTGTGACTTTCAGCAAGTCACTTCATTCTTTGAGCCCCAGTTTCCACTCCCACCCTTTGACCTGGAATTTAAAATGCAAGATCTTCAGGACATAGACTGTCTCTTACTGTGTGTTTGTACAGAGCCTAGCACCCTGGGCCCTCAATCATGTTTGGAGTCTGTACAGGCAACTGTAATATACATAATGTCAGGATTGGCTAATAGAAACCAGTGTGACTACTGAACATACCTGTGACTGAACTGAATCCCGAGTGAGCATCTGCCTTTCTCATAGTCTTGGAGGCCAGCGGCAGCAAAGTCACTATTATTTAATACCTTTGCCAGATGCCAGATGGATGGATTTCTGGCACAATAAGAAAAAGAACTGTCCCCCTTGGGCGTAGTCAGTACATGCACAGCAGTGAGGCAGAAGAAGTATACAGCACTGCCTGTGGCCACAGTATACTTCTCAGAGAAGCGTTCATTAAAACAACAATAGCAGTCACCCTAGAGCTGTGAGTCGTCCCAGGAAATTATGACACTGGTTATCTTAGGGCTAGTCTACACTGGCAACACTAAAGTGCTGCCATGGCAGCTCTTTAACATGCCTCATGTGGTCACGGTGCAGTGCTGGGAGAGAGCTCTCCCAGCGCTCTAAAAAACCCACTTCCACGAGGGGCGCAGCTCCCAGCACTGGGGCACTATCTACACTGGTGCTTTACAGTGATGAAACTTGCTGCTCTCAGGCAGGTGTTTTTCACACCACTGAGCGAGAAAGTTGCAGCGCTGTAAATTGCCAGTGTAGACAAGCCCTTAAAAGGAGTTAAAATCGCAATAAAATGGTTTGATCAGTTCTTGTTAGTAACTGAAAGAAAGGCAGGTGCTGTCTTGTATGGTAGAAGAATAGCTTACTTTTAAAAATAACTGGAACAAAACTTGTTTTGTTCCCTATAGTTGAAGTGGTTAAATCTGCTAATCTATTTTAATAACAACTTTAAAAAAATATACCCCACTCCACTTTGAGTTGGATGTAAGTGCTTTTTTTCAGGGGTGCGAGGCATTTTACCCACATTTTAGGCACATGTTAATGATTCTCACATAAAAGAGTAGAGCCTAAAACTATGGTCTAATTATTTATTTCTGATATTTTCCAGCTTCTCTTTAGAATGTTTGGAGATTGATTATCTAGTGCGGGATAAGGCTTGTCTGCATACCACATTGTAAGAAAGATACTGTCTTGACCTGAAATTGACCTTCATGTGTACAAGCTTAGCAAAATAGTTATTGTACAGGAACTGAAAACAGCAAAGCTTAGCAAAACAAAAGCAAGCAAGCACAAAGAAACAATCTTGGGAGCAAACAAATTCTACTATAGACAGATGGGCCTGAAACAAAACACTGGATAACCAGAATTTGCAGCAGCTTGAAAACTGAACATCAATGCAAATTTACAAGTAACACTTATTAACACCAAATCCAAACGTACAAATGCTGGATTTGTTTAATATCAAAAACCAGATCCAAAATTGTTGTTTCAGCCCATATCTATTTTAATACTTCTTAAGAAACTACACATATTAGAGTGAGATGGTTTAATATTTGCTTGGTTTCATCGTCCTGTACAAAGCATATTCAAAGCAGCCTCTCACCGCCCAGAGATTGTGACTAAAGAATTTGGACTTGCAGGAATTTTAATTTTTGCCAATCCCCTCAATCTGAGCCACTTTTACTTGCATGAAACCCCTAACTACATTATCCTACAGAAGCCACACTAAATCTGTGCTTCTTCCTAGATGATCCATGCATAGTTTTGTAACAGGCCAAGTTATGTGATAAAAGGATTATGGCCGGGATATGGGATATACTTTACACTGCTGAGTTTTATAGCTCCTACTCCTAAGTTAATGACGCTTTGAAACAGTTGAAGGAACAGCTGGCCTTACCCTTTCTCATTGAAGATGGAGTTATAATTCTATTGTTTTAGAATAGCGAGTTGGAAAAAAAATGTATGACAGAAGTGGAAATTTTTTTTAGAAAAATTTTCATTGAAATTTGTCAGGTTTTTGTTGACATACCCAAAAACTTTAACAAAAGAATAGGGCCAAATCTTCCTCACCTGAGTTGCTCTGAACCGAATTAGCCCCACTGACTTCATTGGAATTGCTCATGTGAGTAAGGTGAGCTGGATTTGACCCATAACTTGCACCACAGCATATCAATATTTCAGAGATTTTAGCTGGGTTCCATTAGCTATGTTTATAAAAACCCCTTAATCAAAAACAGTGTCCCTCACAATACACCTCTACCCTGATATAACACAACCTGATATAACATGAATTCAGATATAATGCAGTAAAGCAGTGCTGTGGGGAGCAGGGCTGCATGCTCCGGTGGATCAGCGTGTCAGTATGTCTGGCTCCTACACGCTGCTCTGAGCAGTGTGTTAAGGGTGGGAAGCAGGAGGGAGGGCAACTTGGGGGCTAATGGGGAGGTGAGCGGCAGGCAGAAGGGGGGTGAGGAGGCAGGCGGGCAGGAAGACGGTGAGCAGGAGAGTGGCGGGCGGGTGGACATGGAGGTGTGCCAGACAGACAGTGAGGAGACTAGCAGAGAGGTGAGCGGCAGGCGGGTAGGTGGGGTGAAAAGGCGAGCGGTGGCTGGGCTGGCAGGAGCGCTGGGTGGACGGTGAGGAGGCTAGCGGGGACGCTGATTTGTCCCAGGTCCTGCACCCCTTTAGGGACGGCTCTGACACGCTGCTCTGAATGGTGTGTTAAGGGTGCCGGACCAGGGCTGAGGGGTTGGATAAGGGGCAGAGGGTCTCGGGAGATGGTCAGGGGACAAGGAGCCTTCCCTACCTGATATAACGTGGTAAGATTTTTTGGCTCCCAAGGACCGCGTTATATTGGGGTAGAGGTGTATTTGGTACTTGCCCTTCCAGCGCTCGCCAGACCCTAGAACCTCTGAAACACATCAGTATTACCCCCCTAACCCCAGCCCTATCCCTTGTAACTAATCTAACTTTTTCAAACCTCACTAGAGCTGTAACTTGGGTTCAGTTTGAGTTTTGGAGGAAAATGGCTCTTCCTGTATAAAAAATAATACATCTAGCCCCATTAGTAAAGTATTAACATGTGGTATTGATTTTTAGGTGCTTCCTGAATGAACTATATTTTACTTTTATCAGCCATCTGTTTTTCAGACTTGACATTGGCTGTTTCAGTTCTGGTGCTAAAATACACCTTGCACTCAACAAAATATTTCCTGTTCTGGTTCTTTTCTGGCGGCTCACAGAGACTGTGAGAGATAAGCTAGTTTTGGAAACTGTAACCACGTCCTTTAACTGATTGATGCCAGAAAAGCAGAAACAGCTCACCACTGTTGCTCAGAAAACACTTGCACATTGAAGCAATCCCAGAAGAAAAACGAAAGAGAGAAGCTAACCACAGTGGTCTTTATATATTAGTGTGCAGCCTATGAAGTTTGTTAACTTAGCACCAGACTGGCCTCTGCCTAGGATGAGAGGCAGCATAGTCTAGCGAGTAAGGTGCGCGACCAGGAGATGTGGGTTCTACTACCGCTGTGTAACCTTCTGCTTGTGTCACCTCTACTTTCCTTCCCACCCTTTGTACCATTTCGTCTATTTAGATGATAGTTTCTTCAGGGCAGGGCATAATAGAGCCCCAGTCTTGTATTAAGTGCTACTGTAATACAAGCAATAATAAAGGAGGCTTGAAACTCAGATATACCTCCAAAAAGGGTACAGTTTCCACTCCCTTCTGCAGGGAAGTCATAAGGGGAAGAGGGCTGCGGCCCTGGCTCCTCCATAGCCCCAGATCAGTAGTTCAGGTGAACACACACATTGTGATTACATTCAGTCCCTCTGCGGGAGTATGCGACAAGTGCCCATCCCACTTCATACATCTAGGGGAGTTGGGGGAGAGCAAAGAACAATCCAGCTCTAAGCAAATCGTTAGATGGCACAATTTGTAAAGCATTTTCTGCTCCTGAAGCTTCTGCATGAATGCAGGATACAAATCTGTTGAGAATACTCTGCAGGTTTCCTTTACCAAGAAAAGAGATAGAGAAAGCAAGATGCATTAGTTGTAGCTGCAGCAGCCCGTTGCTCTAGTTCTTAAAATTGCTTTGGATTATATTGTCCTTTAATTACCAGAATCTGTGTAAACAATGGGTGATTTCACACTTGACTCAAATGTAGCTCCCACTAATATTTTGATCATGTGCACAAATGAGTCCAAAGTACAATTATTCTCCTCATAAAGTTTAATTAGAAAGCAAGGACTTGAACTTTAATCCATACAATAAGGATATTTAGCAAGGGATTGGCAGGAGTTGCATGGGAAGTTAGATAATATTGTATAGTCTGACTCAAAAAAGATTAAGATGCGTCTGCTACATTGCTGAAACATCCGTATGTTCCATTTCAATCAGATCAACACCACAGATGCTTCATAGATTATAGTAGAATTAAATGTAAAAAATTACCCAAATAACTTAAACAATTAGCTCAAAAAGATGATGGAATACATTACTAAACAAATGCCATTTGACAAATTTAATAGAGATGGACAAATAATATGAACGGCTCTTTGCCAAATAATTTAAGTTGAGAAAAACTGCAAAATGTGTCGACGCAGTTTGACAAATATTGTTTGAGCAGCTCTACTTAGCAGGTAGTGCAGAAGTACGTGTTGTTTATTTCTTTGTCATATTTATGCCTCAAAGCTGAATGTGTGTGTGTGTCCTCCAATGAGTACACACACACACACACACCCAGAAGCATTAATATAAGATTGAAGTCAGAACCTAGCACTCAAAACTGTCAGGAGATGCAGTGTTAAAGTTATAGGCTCAACCATCACTCCCCATAATCAGACAGGTGTCTAAAATCACATGGTCTGATTCTCTTCTCTCTTACACCAGTTTTACTTCTATTGACTTCAATAGAGTTACTCCTGTTTTACCCCAGTGTGAAATCAGTTGAGGTTCTCTGTTTATGTTTATGTTTCATATTATATGTCAAACAATGGACTATAGCATGCAAACTGCAATTTTACACACATATTTAGGTACAGTAGATATATGGGACCATATTAATTCCCAGTACTACTTCATTAAGTTCAGTGGAGTTAAATTAAGGATAAAGTAGATACAATGTTCCCTGTCCTGCTATGGGCACAGATGATTAGGACTCACAGTGGCCTTAGCCACCTGCCCCCTCCCCCAAAATAATTTAGGGATTGCATTCATAAAGGAAACATTGAGTTTGGAACAGAAGCTCGATTGTGTCATTTTATTGATTTTTCATGGTATAAACCTACTCATTGAGGCAATATTCAATAGGTACCATTATTTTTAACTCTAGCTCCCTTCCCCAAATAAAACAAAGCTCTCTATGCCACTGCCTGCAGAACACTTAAACATGTGAGCACAGACGTCTATACTACATATTTAATTGTCAGCACATAAGTACTTAAGTGCTGGTTTGGGGCCACAGTGCTCAGCAGCTAGCAGGATCCAGCCCTAATTGAACAGGGCATTACTTTCTGAGCCAGGATACAGTTCCAGGATTGCTCCTGAATGACCAGATCAACCAAGCATGCTTTTCTTTCTGTGCTTGGCAAGGGTTTACCCTTTTCTTTTGAATATGTGGAATTGCCATGGCTGATCCTGCTCTTTGTCTCCTTGAAGTTAATTTTCTGTAGTTTACTGTTAGTTTACTACATGGAGCTCCACATTGGGAGCATTCGGCATTGGAAGAAGGCAAGCCATCTGATTATTGAGCAGCCCATAACACAGTACACCAATGCTCCCTATTTTCCACTGGCTGCGGATCAGGTTGCAGGTGGAGTTCAAGATAATGGCTTTACCTGTAAAACCCTAAATGGTTTAGGACCTGGTTACTTAGGAGACTCTCTCTCTTTCCCTCTGACTCTGTCACAGTTGAACTCAGTGGTAGTGCTCAAGCTTGAACCCCTTTGAAGCAAACAGCAAAGGGCTTTCTGACAAGGCATTTGGCTTTGGAATGTGCCTCCTCACTACCTTATGTTGCTAGCCTTCTGGGCACAATGGGAAGCCTACCTCTTCTGCCAGGCCTTTGGAAAAGTGGTGATTTAATGGGTTGATGAGTTGGATATAGAGGGCTGGACTGAGGTTTTAGACGGCTTTTCAGTCACTATGTTGGGTTAACATTTTTTATATCAAATATTGTTAGCTCTCTATGACAAGAACTTTATTATGTTTGAAGAGCATCTAGCACAACGGGGCCCTGATCTCTGATTGGGACTCATAGGTGCTACCCCCAGTACAAATACTATATAGTAATAATGATCAATGAATCATACATAAATCACAACCATTTCTCCTAAGTCGTTTGTAAAGCGCCAGGTACCACTTACACAGAGCTCTGTTAAGAGGGGCTGATCATAATGACAGGAGTGTATTAAAAAGGCAGCACCTGCATGACACTGTGCTGACTTATCCTTGCGTGTACAGGGAAAGAGCACACCTTGCTTTGCAGGGATCTACAAATTACAATTAATTGCACTAGTATGAAAAATTTGAAGTTCTATCATCCCATATATCTGCAATTACAATAATTGTGAGAGAGAGCTGCAAATTAAACCCCAAACAACCCTGAACGACCTGGTTCTGTAGTTCTACTGTACTACCAATTCAGAAGTGCTAACAAAAAAGTCTTTATACACAGCTCAAAAAGCCCTGTAAACTGAAAAGACAGACCTGTATGTTCTTTGTAGAGCCAAGCAATTTCCCAGAAAGGTTTCCAGTTTTACAGTTGGCTTTTGTACTGAAAAGAAAAGAAAGATAGTAACCTTTAAAGTGAGTGACAGCCCCCGCAAACCTAATACTGTGTGAAAACATATTCTATTACATATTGCGTCACACTGTGGTGTATTTTATTGTACAATATTAGTTTCTGTTGACATGAAGAATTTTTACTTTACCAAATCAAATAACGGACACTTTCATAATGAGAAAACATTTTTCACTAGTGAAAAATATAATTGTATTTTAACGCCTTGGCCCTGGTTCTTGGATTCAGCTGAGCAGGATTGGTGGGGACAGGAGAGGAGAAAGGTGACTTTACATCAGAGCGACAGCACCTGGGATTTCCCTGGCAGGCAGAGAATTCCCAGATAGCCCATTAGACTGGATTTATGACCCCTCTGCAGCACTAGAACAAAGGGGATGTAGCAGGGCTGAGAATCTGGTCCTTTATCCTGATTACTATTATTTGCTGGATAAATATTGTGATCCAGTGGCTGGGGAAGGGATTGGGAGACACAACCCTTGGGTTTTAGTCCCATTTCTGCCACTGAATTGTTGTGTGAACTTTGACATGTCTCTTAACCGCTCTGTGCCTCAGTTTCTCCTTGTGTAAAATGTAGATAATATTTACCTTTGACCTTTGTAAAAAGCTTTGAAATCTATGGATGAAAAGGGATCTCTCAGTGCTATGGATTATCATCATGATTACTATCACTGCAGATATTAGATATGACATAGACAATAAGTGAGTTATCTGGACAGAAACCTTAGAAGCTCACATGTGAGATGAGTCAACAGTGGTCACATGGCAGAGGAGCTTTTGCAGGAAGCCATTTCAGTAACATATCACATGAGGAAAAAACTTAAATTGAGATGGAAGAGAAAGAATGTAGAATAATATGAGAGTGTCTGGACTATTTTATTCTTTTAAAAAAATACTCCAATACCTGAAAGAATTAATATACATTTATCGTCACAATATTTGAAGCTTTAAGAAAGACACAAATAAACTGAATGTAGTTGTCTACAGCTACTTATTTATTTCATCCAACAGCATGTGCTGGTAGCTCATGTTTCTACAGCACAAGTGCTGTCCAGCTGCAGGCATTGCATTTTGAACTTCGTTAACATGAATGTGAATATAGGGCCAATGAAATTCAAAAGTAAAGTTTACTGCTGGAAATGGACTGGTCACAATTCAGAACTAGCTCTGCCTCTGACCCTTCTCAGTCTGAGTGCAATCCCCGCAGGCGATAGACCTCCTGACTTCACCACCCTGAGGTGGAATCTCATAATTCTCCCACTCTCAGACCAAGGCCCCCGGGTTTGCTCCATAGGCCCAACTGGATTCAGCTGCACAGCAAGACTTCCCTTCAGGAGCTATGACCAGAGTGAACCCCAAAACAGCATCTTCAAAAGAAAGTATTGTTTAATCTTGATGAAAAGAATCAAAGCATATCAAGACAGCAGTTCTTAACACAACAAGCAGTCTACATGACTATGTGTTACCTAAACTTAGGTTGGCCTAGCCAGTCGCAGGTACCTCACTTCTGGGTCCAGGAGGACAGTCTGAACCCCTGCAATCCCTGTGTCTCTCTCTCCTGAGCTCAGGTTTTCATTTGCTCAAAAGTTCTTGTTACAGTTTTCCCACCTGAATTCCACCTCCACTTCCCCTGAACTCACCAGGGCCAGAAGTGAACTTCAAAAGGATTGACACTGGCATTGACCCATTATCAGTGAATGGTGCTATCCGAAGCATATGGTTTCCCTTCCGATTTGTTGTCCTCTTCTGTTGGAATTAGCTCTTTTGTAATCATGTACTCGCCAACACAAGCATAACCAAGCAAATAGATGAACATATAATATTCATAAAATACAGGCATCTTTCACATCCTTCATAGGCTGCATGTGAGATTCTCACGTGTTTACAGTTATTTCAGAAATAGGTACTAAAAGGTAAGCTCCTAAAACCATCCACATTTTCAGAAGGCCTGAGTATCCAGCAGCTCTCATTGACTTTGGGTTATGTGATCTGCTTAGCCACAGTCACACGGCATGTCAGCAGCAGGGGTGGGAACAGAAGGCAGAACTCCTGACTCCCATCCTGTGCTCTAACCACTAAGCTGTCGTTCCTCCTCACAATAGAAACTATGTAACTTTACAAAGAGAGAAACTTCCAAATGAGACAAAAGCATGGACACAGGGGAATCTTAGGTCACTACTGTCTTTCCCAGCTTTGTATCTTGATATTTTGTAAACAGTCTAGAACTAGACAAACATTTTTAGCCAAAATGTTTTGTTTCACTGAAAAATGCAGATTCGAGTCTACCTCATATTCATGTCAAATTTACCAATTGTTTCAGTCAAGCTCAACTTCTCCCACTAAAACCCCAAAACAAACAACTGGAAACATTTCATTTTGATTTTTTCTGTTTGAAATGACTTAGGGCTGGTCTACACTGGGGGGGAAATTGTTCTAAGATACGCAACTTCAGCTACGTGAATAGCGCAGCTGAAGTCGAAGTATCTTAGATCGAGTTACCTACCATCCTCATGGGGCAGGATCGACGTCCGCGGCTCCCCCTGTCGACTCCGCTACCGCCGTTCGCATTGGTGGAGTTCCGGAGTCAACAAGAGCTCGTTCGGGGATCGATATATCGCCTCTAGATAAGACGCGATATATCAATCCCCAAGAAATCGATTGCTACCCACCGATACGGCCGGTAGTGAAGATGTACCCTCATTTTTGAAATTAACTTCAATTTTATTTTTAACATTTTAAAAAAAATTTTAAAAAGTTTGAAAACTGAACATTTGGGTTGACCTGCACATATTTGTAGACATTTTGGTTCACCAAAAATTGGAAAAAAAATGTTTTTGAAACAGTCATCTAACTGAAAAATAAATCAGTTATTCACTCTGCTTTCAAAGAGTCTGGCTCAATTTCATTTGGTCCATTTTCATTTAACAATATGGAGCATTGGATCTAATTTATGCTATTGGCCAACATACCTGTGATGTGATTGATTCTGCACTGCCTTTTGTAGTCAGGATTGTAAAAAATCTGAATAGCAGAACTTTACTCCTACCTTGCACAGAGGTTGGTGATTACCCAAGGTGCAAGGCAGTTGAGAATCAGGGCCTTTTTCTGTAATATACTACTTGGAAACAGTGTGGATTTATATCTGTCAATGGTGAAAGTAAAGAATGTAGGTTGTGATGCAAAGTGCTACAGGTGAATATATGAAATTCACATTTTCTGCTACTAGAGTCAGCTACGGATAAGTTTAGTTTCCCCATTCCATTCTAGATATTAAAGAAGAAAGACATACAAATAGAAAAACAAAAGAAACGTGCTTTTTTAGGATAATACATTACTGCTAAAAGACCCTGGCTCCACCCTCTGCTGAAGATCTACTGAAGACTTCAGCTGAGTCAATAAAGTCCTTTTAAATAGGTTCTATTCTTTTGCAAGCAGTAACTCAATGCTCTAAGCAGCATATCCCATTACACAGGACCACACTGTAACTTGCAATTTTTTTTTTAACAACAGGAACAATTAGGCATTTGCTATGTACCTTTTTTAAAAAAATGAAAGCTGTATGTAAACCCAACCCAGAATTGCAAGTGTGACATTGTCTTTCATCAGTGTTAATTGGTCTGATCTGGAACCACTGAAATCCTTTTAGGGATGGACAAATACTTTGAGCCTCCCTGAACCAAGGGGTTTCCTCCCAATGTTCCCATCTGAATATAGACAAGATTTTTAAAAGAAACTTTCTGCTTCATTGGATACTCACATTGACTAGTCATGGTCTAGAGGGGACTAGTGGACTATTGCAATAAAATTTTCAAATGGCTTCTTATTACTGCATGTGCAAACTACAAATTATTCCATGAAGACTGGGCAGTTACACATGCAAGTACATATTTGTACAAGTGAAATGTGCATGAAACCAAGCTGAGCCTTTTGTTAATTTGACCCAAGAGTCTTTCCTTAGCATGTTTGTTCCTCCCATCTTGCCTTTACTAGCATCTTGATCGTTCTTGCAGTATTTAGCAGAACCTGACGTGCTCAAGCCTGTAGCATGTAATTAACCTCACCTAGGAGAGCTGACAGCTCAGTGTGCTTTAGGCATAACTCAATAGCGATAAGAAAACAAGCCTTTGATTTTGTTACTTGTCTTACTCTAAATCAGGCTTCTCTCAGATGCTTTAATATATATAAAAAAAGCTTGAGCTCAAAAAACTAAAGCTTGTTAGAAAATGGAAGACATTTTCCACTGATTTCTTTTCCGGGGGGTGGGTAGAGACGTAAGCTTCAAATGACCCTTTTGAAATTTTCCAAGTGACTCTGCCATCAACAATGAGGTAACTTCTTAAAACAAGTCATGCTACCTGCACTTATAGATATGATTAATTCCTAGACTTGGTCATTAATAACAAAGTATAATACTATTCTAGAGAGTTGGGTGTGGCAGCGGCTCTGCTTTTCTCTATTAATAATATATCCATCAGATTTCTGTAATATCACACAAGGAAAAAATTTAAATTAACCAGCTCTCATCATCACGTTTCACCAGCTGTATAGTTGCTGTGGTTTGTTAGACGGGATTACTTATCACCTTTTGTCATATCTATAAAATAAAGAAGCTCTTTCCCCCCTTGACTGTTATATCCAAATGGGGCAATATTTATGTTGCACCTGATATATTACAAGATTCAAGGGAGAGGATAAACTTGGCCAGCAAGTCTCCACAAATGGTTCATCACCCTTGCAAATGGTTGGCAAATTTCCATACTGTTCCCTTCCCAGTGAAAAGTAACTTGTTTTGGAGCAACTCACTGTGTTTGCCTTCTTCTTCACAGGAGGGAATCAAGAACTCTGAACAAGAAGAATCAGAGTAGTTACCCTCTATAGCTGCATACATCAAAGGTAGTAGCATTTAATGATGCATGGAGGTACAAATAGTAAATTTCATTAGAACCCAAGAATGTCCATGCTGGATCAGACCAATGGTTCCTCTAGCCTACTATCTTGTTGTGACATTATCTGATTAAAATATGACCATTGTGGCAAATTGCCGGTACTGTTCTCTGGGTCTTGCGCTTTCTCTTCTCTGGGGTAGGTTCAGGGCGCTATTGCTTGCCTCTGAACCAGTTCTTAATCACTCCCCCAGTGTCCTGGGAGGAGGGGAGTGGAGAGGGAGGGACCTGGGCCCGCCCTCTACTCCAGGTCCCAACCCAGGGGCCCTGGGGTTGTGGTGAACCACTTGACTAGCGGTTTCTTCCCCTGGGTTACTTCCCTCTCATACCCGTCAGCTTGTGAAGGGCTTCTCGCCTCTCTTCTATACAAGCCTGGTGCCCCTTACCTAGGGTTTCTGTTGGGCTTCCCAATCCACCGCAGCACTCCTCCAAACCTTCTATTTCTCTCTGGACAAACTCTTCTCTTCTGCAATCTGCACTCTGCTCCAATCCAACCTTTCTCCTTCAACTACCACACCCTGTCTGACTGAAGCAGGGGTTTATATCCCATGACTGGAGTCAGGTGCTCTAACTGAAGTCAGGTGCTCTAATTGGAGTCAGGTGCTCTAATTGGCCACAGCTGTTCTAGTTAATCTAAAGCAAACCTTCCTCCCTTGGCAGGGAATAAGGCCCCCTGCTAACACTCTTATGCTGCCCTCTGGCCATGCTGTATCACACCATATAGATCATTGTTGCAACTATTGTTATATATTTGCAACAAATCTTGTATAAAATGTGGCATGTAAGATGTCTATGAAAACGTTATGATTTGCTGGTTATGATTATGCTATCTGTCTGCATGTATCACTTTTGTATTTGAAGTTATGAATATTGACTCTATACGTGAATTTCAAATGTTTGCTCCTGGAGTAACACCCATGAGGTAGTTAGCCAGCACATCTTGGAGAGACTATTGAAATTGAGTGGCCCATCAAAAGGACACTTAACTTACAGTGGACTGTGGGAGACACCCATCTACCCAGAGTCAACTGTCATGTAAACATGCTGTTTGGAGTATAGGTAATGGCTTCCTGCAATGACTGAGCAAGATTGGGCATGGACATGTGACTCACTCATGTGACTCCAAACTCCCAACTTTTACCTGTAATTTTTCACTAGCTGTGCTGAGGTTTTTGTTTGAAAGAATGGGTTTCCTTCCACATGGATGAAGATATAAAAGGCCCTGGAAACCCCTCTATTTTGACTCTTTCCTGCTCAAACTTCTGGAATATGGACCTATACTAACGGGAGTATTTTAACCAAGGACCTGAGATCCTTCCAATGATTTGGAAGCAACCAGAGACTTATCAAGCAGCAGTTTATTCCATCACTGTTACAAGCCTGAACCAAGAACTTTGCAATTACTATATGTATTTCATTCCTTTAGCCAGTTTTAACTTTCACATTTCTTTCTTTCTTTTTATGATTAAACCTTTAGATTTTAGATACTAAAGGATTGGAATCAGCATGATTTTTGGGTAAGATCTAAGTTATATATTGACCTAGGTGTTTGGCTGGTCCTCTGGGATCAGAGGAAACTTTTAGTTGATGAGACTGGTTGTAAAGAACCACTCACCCTTAAATTCAGTGTTTTTAGTGGTAATACAAGGACTAGAATGCCAGAGGAAACTGCTTTTATGACTTCTTTTAGCTAATCTGGTGAAACTGAAGTTTACTTTTGCTGCTGGTTTGGTATATGCTCTGGGGGATTAGCTACCAGTCTTGGGGTGTATCTGCCCTATTTCTCAGCAGTCCGTCCTGAATTTGACATCCTGAGTTGTGACCCACTGAGGCACGGTTACACTTGTCTTCCCACAATGGCCAGTGCTAAGTGCTTCAGATGGAATGAACAGAACAGGAAAATTATTGAGTGATCCACCTCTTGTCATCCAGCCCCATCTTTTGACAGTCAGAGGTTTATGGACATCTGGGGTTCCATCCCCGACCATCTTGACTCTAAGATCTCTTTCTTGAGTGGTAATAGCTAATTTAGATCACATCATTTTGTGTATATAGTTGGGTTTATATTTTCCAATATGCATTACTTTGCCCTTATCAACACTGAATATCATCTGTCATTTTGTTGTCCAGTCACCCAGTTTTATAAGATCCCTTTATAACCCTTTGCAGTCAGCTTTGGCCTTAACTATCTTGGGATATTTTGGATCATCTGCAAATTTTGCCTCCTCAGTGTTCACCTCCTTTTCCAAATCATTTATGAATATATTGAAAAGCACCGGTCCCAGTACAGTTCATTGTGGGACCTCACTATTTACTTTACTCCGTTGTGAAAATTGACCATTTTTCCTATGTTTTAAACAGTTACTGATCCATGAGAGGACCTTTCCTTTTATCCCATGACTACTTACTTTGCTTAAGAATCTTTGGTGTGGGACCTTGTCAAAGGCTTTCTGAAGGTCCAAGAATGGTATATCAATTGTATCACCTTTGTCCACATGCTTGTTGACTCCCTCAAAGAAGTCTAACAGCTTAGTGAGGCATTATTTTCCTTTACAAAAACTGAATTGACTCTTCCCCAACAAATCAGGTTCAATTGGGATAATTCTGTTCTTTACTATCATTTCGACCAATTTGCCTGGAACTGAAGATAGGGTTACTAAGTTGCCAGGATTGCCTCTGGAGCCCTTTTTAAAAAGCAACATTACATTAGCTATCTTCTAGACATCTGGTGCAGAGGTTGATTTAAGCAATAGATTATATAGCACAGTTAGTAGTTTGCAGTTTCATAGTTCAATTCCTTTAAACCTCTTGGTTGAACACCACTGGTGATTTATTAGTCTTTAATTTATCAGTTTGTTCCAAAACCATGGGCAAGGATGGTGTCCCTAGCCTCTGTTTGCCAGAAGCTGGGAATTGGCAACAGGGAATGGATCACTTGATGATTACCTGTTCTGTTCATTCCCTCTGGGGCACCTGGCATTGGCTACTGTTGGAAGACAGGATACTGTGAAAGATGGACCTTTGGTATGACCCAGTATGGCCGTTCTTATGCTTTTATGTTCTCCACTATTGAATCTGGGACAGTTCCTCAGACTCATCACCTAAATAGATTGGCTCAGGTGTGGGACTATCCCTCATACTCTCTGCAGTAAAGACCAATGCAAAGAATTCATTCATCTTCTGTGCAACAGCCCTGTCTTCCTTGAGTGCTCCTTCAGCACCTTGATCGTCCAGTGGCTCCTCTGACTGCTTGGCAGGCTTCCTGCTTCTGATGTACTTAAACCCTCTTTTGCTGTTAGTTTTTTGTGTCTTTTGCTAGTGCTGTTCAAATTATTATTTTTTTGGCCTGACTAATTACACTTTTATACGTGACTTGCCAGAGTTTATGTTCCCTTCTATTTTCCGCAGTAGGATTTGACTTCCAATTGTTAAATGATGCCTTTCTGCCTCTGATCACCTCTTTCACTCTAATATTTAGCCATGGTGGCATTTTTTTGGTCCTCTTACTGGTTGCTTTGATTTAGGATACATATTTAGTTTGAATAAGGTGTTTTTAAATAGTTTCCATGTAGCATTCAGCTGTTTCACTCTTGTGACTATCCCTTTTAATTTACAGTTAAGTAGTTTCCTCTTTTCTGTGTAGTTCCCCTTTTGGAAGTGAAATGCTATTGTGGTGGGCTTCTTTGGTAATTCCCCCCACCCATGAAGGATGTATTTAATTACATTAGGTTGCTATTGCCAAGTGGTTCAAGCATATTCACTTCTTTGACCAGATCCTGTGCTTCACTGAGGACTAAACCAAGAATTGCCTCTCTCATTGTGGGTTCAAGGACTAGCTGTTCCAAGAAGCAGTCATTAATGGTGTTCAGTCAACTAAATTCTCTTTGCCTTACTTCCATGTAATCCCATTTACTTCAGCAGTATGGGATATAATACGAGAATTATTTGGCCCAAGTAATTAAATTTAATATGGCTTGGTTCTTGAATACCTAGAAATCCAAGATTTGTTTCTGTGCCACATACAAGACATTGTCAAGCCTTTATTCTCTGACATGACTAGGATAGATGCTCATCTGTAGCAGAAAACCAATAATGTGCTTCCCCCCAAAAAAGAAAGAAAAATATTTCTTTAAACTGCTGATGCACTTTGACATTGTGTCATATTGTATTAGGGAACTTTCCATAAGCCACTTCTTCATGTATGTTAGATCCAGTCTGCAATAGGCTTGGAACTAGAATGGGTCACATACTTCAGAGCATTGATTTCAGTTCCATGTGGCTTTTCTTTATGACCCAATTTGTACCCCTGAGTCGTGACGGACAGACATTTGTGGCATAAATATTTGGGGAATGGCTGGTCTTTGTACACATATCCATGTGAGTACTTGTGTGCAAAGAAGAGTAAGCAGAGCCGCTTGTTATTTGAAAGCTGTTTTAGAATGTAATAAGTGATTGGTATTCAAAAGATAGCTGAGTCAATCGGGGATGGAGCAGCATGTCATTGCTGGGACTGAACTGAATCCCTCCAAACTGTTTTCTTACTGTGAGGGTTTCATTGGGATCTTATGATCCCTCATCTGAGGCCCAAACCTGCTCTCAACCAAATCAAAGGAAAAACTCCTACTAACTTGAATGACACAGGATCAAATGCCATCTGCTCTAGCATTTAAACACCTGGTAGCTGGAAGGAAAGCAACCACTCACTGTATTCCAGGAAGCTATAATTTTTCTACCACCTGCCTGCTGTTTATGATAACTGCAGAATATAAAATTGACACCTGGACTTATACTGAATGTAGAGAAAACCATAATAAATATAACCCACTGCATTTTTAAATATCTTTTCAGATTTTAGCAGTGAATATGGGTGTGATCATTTACATTCATGAAATTTTAGACTCCCCTCTGTGAGAGGTATTTGTATATGCCCCTTTAATGTAGTATGTGACCATCTCAGTCTTTGCATGTTCATCCTCACAACACTCCTGTATAGTCAGAAAGTGCTACCCCCACAACTCAACAGATGGGGAACTGAGGCACAGAGAGGCTAAGTGACTTGCCCAAGGTCACATACGAACTCTGTGGCAGAACAATGACTTGAACAAAGTCTCCCAATGCCTAGGTTAGTTCTCTAGCCACTAGTCAATCCTTCTCTCCTAGGACAGAGTTACAGTGATCAGAACTGGCTCAAAAAGGTTTTTTTGGAGTCTGGAGAGAACAAAATCTTCAAGGGACAGCCTTTGTTCTTGCCAGAGCAGACTATCATAATAGGAATTATCCCAAAAGGCTGGGAAAATGTATTTTATAGGAGAATTAGTAAGTGGTTAAACACAGGTGTGAACATCTCATCAAGTTAAAACAAGACGATGCTGTTACCAATGCCTGAGGCATTTCAGCTGGACCAAGAGAGTCATGTAAAGGTGACAATTAAAGAAGCTGATATTGAGGAAGAACACTTTAATTTTAAAAGGAGAAAGTGTCTCCATGGAACATAATTTGTAAACAGTGCATGTAGATAACATGATTTAAAACCACGTCCATGACTTTTCTGTAGCCCTTGCTTTTCTTAATAAATATAAGACCAGATGTCAGTTTTTTATTCTGTAGTTATTATAAACAGCAGGCAGTTGGTAGAAAAAGTCTAGCCTCCTGGAATACAGTGATTGGATGCTTTCCTTCAAATTACAGGACCCAGATGAGAAACCAAAAGACCCCAAAGAAACCCTCATGTTTCTCAAAACTAAAAAGCCTGATTCTCCATTCCCTTGCACTGTGTATAATCATTTACACCTGTACAAAATGAGTGTAAACAGTATCGCAGCACTCGACATGCATTTTGCATCAGTGTGAATGGACAACAAAAGGAGCAAGGTAGTGGAGAATGAGTAGCTAACTGCTACTGCAATATTTATAACAAACCACATACTGGCTGGTTATTTCTAGAAATTCATCTTATCCAGCAATTCCAAAGCTTCCTAGAACTGCTGTGTTGATAACATGATGGCATTGCAAGAACTGCTGCTTTATGTTATAATGGCACCTGGAGAACTGTTCCCTTGCTATCATAGGAATACCACAAGGGCAGCATATGTACACAACAGAATCTCAAAATGCACCTTATCTTGAACTGAACAATCACTGAAACAGAGAAATTCCAAACTAGGCAGAATCTGCGGGAAATGGTTTAGTTTCAAAACAAAACAGATTTTTTTCCTCAACAAAATGAAAAACAGAAAAGATGTTGTTTAACCTTTCAAATGTTGACACAATGTTTTCTAAACACAATGTCCATTCAAATCAAAATGTCAAAACAGTTTATCATAGGCTAGCCCTGTCTGGGTGCCCTCCACTGGCAGGTGAAACAGAACAGGTGCATCTGCCTCATTTTCCCCCCTTCAGAGTCCCCAGTTGCTCCACGGCAGCTTTCTTGCCTAATAATACCTCTGCTCAAGGCTGGTTTATTACCAAAAACCTAGTGCAAATCATCCATAAAAAAATTTCTCAGACATAATCCATTAACACCCATTGTGCGGGTACTCCTTAAAACTCACACATCCTCTTGTCCATCGACATAGCACACACCACATTCAGGCATCTTTCACCATATCTAGCTCTATGTCGAGCCTCTTCTGTCCTCCTGCCAGGACAGCCATCCCAGCCCTTCCAAATAGAGTGCAACCCTGTTCTTCCTAGTGGGAACCCCCAAAGCCTCTCTGCTGGGAGATCATTCTTACTAGGGGAGCATCCCTCACTCTCTCTGGACCTCCTGTTCCTCCGGGTCCAGCACTACAGCATGGACATGTCTGCTGTTCCCCT
Organism: Chelonoidis abingdonii; assembly: GCF_003597395.2. Classification (NCBI taxonomy): domain Eukaryota; kingdom Metazoa; phylum Chordata; order Testudines; family Testudinidae; genus Chelonoidis; species Chelonoidis abingdonii. Next base: position 37,196,934 of record NC_133774.1, read on the forward strand.
GCCTTTAGTTTATTCCAGCCCTCAGCTTCAGCTCTCCCATTTCAAGTCAGCAGGCAAGTCTCTCTGTTGCTCTCCAGCCTTCAGTCTTCTCTGGCCTTGGCTCTCTGGCTTGGGGAGGTCAGCTAGCAAAACCCTCTTGCTGCTCGCCTGCCTTCAGCCCTCACCTAAGAAACACCTACATCTTCTGGCTCTAGCAGCCAATCTTTCACTTCCAGCCAGCTCTCACCTACCCTTCTCCTGACTGATTCAGATAACTCTGACTCACAGGTGTCTCTTTTCTCTAAGGCCCAGGTGCTCTCTTTTAAGCCCAACTGAGGTCAGTTGATGAGTTACAAGTGCCTCAGCCTCCTCCCTCTTAAAGAGCCAAAGACATTTCAAAAGTGTCAACGTGGACTTATTTTAAAAAATCAGCTGAAACTATTTGCCGAATTCAGCCTGAATTTGTGAATAGTTTTTTGAAACCCTGAAAAATGCATTTAACAGCAATATTTACATTTGCCACAAAAAAACCAAACTAAACAAACAAAAAAAACAAATCACCCGGCTCTATTCTTAAACTTCATTTTAAATTTAGAGGTGTATGTAATTGCTTGTCCCAAATAAAAACTGGCAAAACATCTCAGCTGACTACAAGGAATACATGATTTAAATTCTGACTGTTCACAGAAAAATTGGAAAGTATGTTGGGGAGAGGAATTCTAAGAGGTAAATTATCTCCAGAGAAGCACTGCCAAATTGCTCTTGTCTATTGCCAGCGGTGTTACTATTGCTAAGGGTGTTGTTATCAGTTTAAATTTTTTTCCATTCAGAGCTAGATAAGAGTTATGTCAATATGCTGAAATTAGTCATGCTCATCCCTCACAGAATGGAATGAGTGCCCTTTTTCCAAGAGATATAGCCATGAAATCTCACAGGTTCTCAGATATTACCTCTGTTTGCTTAAATTGTCATAAACATGGAAGAGAAGTATGAAATTGGCTACTGAATAATCCACAGCTGCATAATCCACTTATCACAACCATGAGAAGAAAATATTAGAAGTACATGTCCTCTGTGCTCCACCTGGGAAGACCTATGAATATTTCCAAAGCCTGTCTAGCTAAAAGGAAGTTATACTATGGATTCCAGTCCCTTGAAAGTTTAGCCGGGAGAGTGACAAGGAGTTTGGAACAACACCACAGTGCCTCTTTTGTGCCACTGTTTCACATCTCTTTGTATATGGACACATCCTATAATTATGTTTTTGATACTTTTCTGAGTTATTAGGAAAGTTATTGGATATTAGGAAACACTTTTTCACTAGGAGGGTGGTGAAGCTCTGGAATGGATTACCTAGGGAGGTGGTGGAATCTCATTCCTTACAGGTTTTTTTAAGGGTTGGCTTGAGAAAGCCTTAGCTGGGATGATTTAGTTGGTGTTGGTCCTGCTTTGAACAGGGGATTGGACTAAATGACCTCCTGAGGTCTCTTCCAACCCTAATATTCTATGATTCTATGATTTCATGAGTTACTTCAATACTGCATCGTGGCAGGGGGGTAGACTAGATGACCCTTGTATTCCCTTCTAACCTTATGATTCTATGATTCTAATAAACAGCTGGATTAAAGGATAGTCTCAGTAGAGATAGAGATTTGGCAGTTCCAGGTTGACTCCTACCCTCAGCCACCTGAGTAGATGATCAAAGAGGGTGATCTGCCAGAATGGAAGTGATTGGGGAGGAAGCTAGAGGACTAGAGACAAGCCACTGGAATTAGGCAGCCTGCTCACATGACATACTGATTAGAAATAAAGGGGAGGATGGAGATGAGCTGACAGCTAGAAGGAGGAGGGTGTATGTGTCTGACTATCACTTTTGTATATGGGAAACCCCCATGTACTTGAACGAAGGGAAGAAGTCAGAGAAGAGAGTAACTGATGGTAAAAGAGGGGAGGAATTTGGGACGGAGGAAGGGAGGTTAGGAGGTGCGAGTAAGTTGACAAATCAAGGTTTCTGACGTCTGGAATAGCTTGGAGATTTCAAAATAGGGTTCAGGATTGAAAGAGGGAAGAAGGGTGAAGGAGGGAATCAAAGAGTGGCGAGTTCCTGACAGATTTCATTGCTTTTATTTAGTATTTAATCATTTATGTTACAGTGGCCACAGTCGGTATGGGGTCCCCAGTGTGCTTGCTGCTGCATAGGAAAATACAGTCCCTGCTCCAAAGAGCTTTCAAACCTAAAGCCAGAGTGTCAAATATAGCCTATGGGCCAGGCCCAAGATCAGGTCCCAGAACACTTTCTTCTAGGCCTCAACTCCTTCCCCACACTTCAAAGTCATTGGCCACAGCTCTGCACTTTGAAAAGGGTGGAGGTCTGAGTGGAAGAAACTGAGGGGTGACACTCATGCCTGAGGGGGCAAAAGCAACTGAGCTTTCTCCTGGCTCTTCCTGAGCAGCAGCAGCAATCACCAGGACCCAAAGCCTCGTCTTGGAAAGGACACTTTTTCTCAGCCTCTCTCCTCTTCCTGGCCCATAGCAAAAGGAGTTTGTGAGAGCAGGTGCGTCTTTTCCCTCTCACTGTTTCCTGCTGCTCTTCAGGGAAGCCTCAGAAAAGAGTCTCCTCCCCACATCTACTGACACCACTGAGCCCTGAAACACCAGACCCCAAAGGGGGATTAAGGTCCCAAGATAGGGAGCAATGTGCCCAAAAAGTTGATGGTGGTGGGGGAGCTCTGTGCCCCTGGAAAGGGGGTGCCCAAATGGGATCAATAAGAGTGTGAGAGGACTGTGAGGCAAAGCATACCCCTGAAGGGGACGAGAGAGAGGGATGAAGGTTAGTGTTCAAAAGTAGGTGGAGATTGAAAGAGGGAAAGTTTGCAAAAAGTGGGAGGTAGGGTACAGTGTGGATGTGAAATTTGCCTCTCGATGGTGAAGTTTTTACCTCTGACCCATGGATTTGGAAAGAAAAGGTAGTTTGGTCCTTGCTAAAGAAAGTTTACACTCCTGGTCTATAGAGGCAAAGAACAGATAAAGAATGGACCGAAGGGATCAAACATGCATTTCAACTGAACAGGGACTGGCAGGCACACGCCAAGTTACTGTTCTGTCTTTATTTAAGAAGATGGGTAGAAAGAGAGGATGGGCGAGAGGTGGAGGAGGGAGAGAGTCTGAGGTGGGAAAGAGCTACCGAGGATGCAAGACCAGAGAGTGGATAGGAGAGGAGAAGTAGGACCAAGTAGAGAAAAGAAGGCAGAAGATCAAGCAAACTTATCATGAAGGCAAGTTACAAGTTCACAGCTTAGCAAAAGTGAGAGCAGGAGGATGAAGAGAGGGGCAAGGCTGGGGACTGATGGGCAAAGAGAGACAGGTGAGGGGAGCAAAGTGACCAGATGTGGAAAAGAGAGTGGAGTTAGGTATAACCAAGGAGGCAATAGATTAGTAGGCAGTCTGCTCATGTGCAGGAGTTGACCAACCCAACAGAGTATGGAGACCGCCCCCCCATGTGTGTGTATGTGTGTGTGTGTGCATGAGTCGGGTGGTGTCACTCGAGCTCAGACAGCCCTCTTCATGTGCCAGTATCTTTGATTTCTTGACTTCAGTAAGTTGCACAAAATCAATGTGAGCCAACTTCCATATATGGGCTTGGGAATGTGTCTGTACTTAACATCAGCCCAAGAGGTGGGGTTGCCTGTGCCTCAGGTACAATAGCTATGGGCACAGTGCAATGGTAGTTTCTGCTTCTGACTGCATTCAGCAGTGAAACAGGGAAAGTTTCTGAGCCTGAGGTCAAAATTTGCTAAACAGGACTGTTAGCAAAGTCAGCAATCCATAAACAAATATCTTTCATAAACATAATGCTGTTTGGACTGCATTGCTGGGAGCACATGTGAACAGTATTGTGATTAGCTCATATTTGTCTTCCAGAGAGTCAAACAGATCTATGCTATATGGACCTGATCCTGAAAAGTGCTGAGCATCCTCCACTCATGATTAGTACCTCCCAAAGGCACCTGGCACCTGACCTTGCACCATCAGGTCCAGGTAGCACAGATCTGTTTGACTAAACAGTTGGAATAAACAGACTTGAAAATACATATTTTCAAGAAAATCAAGAAAATTACTGCTCTCTTCAAATAAGGGTGTGGGGGGAGTTGTAAACAATGTAAATCATTGGGGTTACTCACATAATGTGGATTTGCAGGGTGAGGCCTTAGATTGTAAACTCTTTAAGGGAGGTATAGCATTGGATGGTATTTTAGAAACATAGGGACTGGTATACCAGATCTGTCCAGTGGACAAGCTAGTCCAGCATCCCATCAGTGTAGATAATAGTGACATTCACTTGTGAGGGTTAATGTAGACAATCCTCTTTCATCCACTCCCTGCACCATGACACTGTGACAATCAGTTTATCACTACATGCCAGTCAGTTAGTCTCCCAAGTCAGGCATGCTTATCAACCAAATCTCTATTCCAGGCCACAGGAAAATCTGCTAGGCATTCTAATTTAGTCACACCAATTTGATTGTTAGCTCAGGTCAGCTGAGGTATGACTGGCTGTAAATAACACAGTGCTACAAGCTGTTACATTCTTTACTTGAAGAGCAATAGTACTCAGGAAGGAGAACATTCATCACACTTCCTGAGCCCTTCAAATACGGTGACCTGAGTGCGTTTCCCAGAGATTGTAAAGTGATCCTCTTTTGCACACTGATTTCTGTATAGCCTGTTCCTTGCATGCTTTATTGCACAATCAGGCAGGATCAAGGCTACAGAATTCTCAGAAGGAAATCAATATTGTGTAGGCTAAATGGCAGGAGAGAAGAACCCTAGCACTTAGAGGGGTCAGAGAGAGAGAGGATGAGGGTGGTAAAAAACAAGATGCTCTAGAAACAGCCTTGCAATGTAGGATAACCTGGCTGCTTCTCAGGACTGAACTGTAATGAAAAATGGATACACAATATGAAACCCCATTACTGCTGTGAATCCTCCCCACCCCGAAATATTCAATGTACCCTAGCAAACTTGTATATCTTACTGTGCCAATGCATCTGAAGAAATGAGGTTTTTTTACCCACAAAAGCTTATGCCCAAATAAATCTGTTAGTCTTTAAGGTACCACCAGACTCCTTGTTGTTTTTGTGGATACAAACTAACACGGCTACCCCTGATACTTGTGCCAATAAAGTTTCTGAAAATAGAGAGAACGCAAATTCTGTTGCATGACTCGGTAACAAACTGACTGATACATAGATGAATGCCAGGGAAAGTGAAGATATAGGAAGTCTTTCTATTAATACTAAGGCTTAGAAAGAGGCTTATTTCTTTTGAACAAGCCATATTTCAAATGCAACCTTATTTTTTAAGGTTTTGTGACTTTATGCAATGTTTAAAACCTTTCACACACCAGATTACCAATGCAATTAGAGCTTTATTCTCCACTCAGTTACACCATTCATAAATCAGGAGTAACAGCCATCAACGAAGTGACACTGGAGTAAAAGTAATCTGTGATTTTGAGGAGAATCAGGCTTGTTAGCTCCCTCTTCTAACTATACGGTAGAGATAGCACAGAAGCAGTCACAGCTCCCTGCCTGAACTATGGAGGAGGAGCTCCTAGAAGTTTCTTCATAATAAGTACCATTGTGCAGATCGTCTGTTGAAAGTTTAATGAGTTGTAATAGTATCTCTTGAAGGAAGGGTGGTTCCTGCCTTCACAGAAACTTCCTTGTGAATCTGCACAGAAGCATTCTATTCTCTCTTCAGTAAACTGGGGCACTGGTTAAAATCCGTTCCAGCAGTACGTTTTCAGGAATTAAATATGCACTTCCTACAAAATATAACGGCCATTGCATATTTATTTCTTGCTCCATATGCAGGAGATGTAAGACCCCAAGTCAAACCTCACTGGGAAAATCTCCTTCGTCTGAGGTGTATCTAGAGATGCACATAAACCAGAAAGAAACAGTTTTTTAAAAAGTGCATTTTCTATATAAATATAAATGTTATGTTTTCAAGAATCATGGTAAAGGAAATTGGAGATCAATACGCAAGAGAAAACAACCCTATTTAATTAATGATAAAGGATGGAATATTTAGTCTTTTTGGATGGGCTGATGTCACCCTTGGTTGTATATGGTAGAAGAGCACAGACAGACAGGATCCCTAACTAACTTAATTTTTATGCATGGAAAAAAGGGCTGTTGTCCATCAAAAGAAGAACCAAAGAGAACCTTCAAGGCAGGAAAGTTATGAGAGATGAGGAAATATTTCCATAGAAGGAATGACTGATAGCTTAAGGCCGTTTAATTTAGAGAAGACACATGATCAAATTATACAAACAATCAATAATATTCAAAAGGTATATTAGAGGCACTTATTGACCTTTCTCGTAATGGTCTGACTTTCTGAAAGTGTTAAAGGTTGTGTCTCAAGATCAACCTCTTGGGGTGAAGGCAGGCACTTCATTTACTTACTTTTTACCTAGTTCCCCAGTCAACAGCAGTCTTGTGGTCCAGTCATTGAATATGAGGCATAGCCATCCAGCTGCACCTCTTAGCAAGTCCACAATCTTCTAAGAGGATAGCATAGGGCAAAGAAAGAGTGTAAAACAGTGCAAATGAAAAGGAAAATAGTTCCATAGGCCACAAGGAGCCAGGATCGCTCTTACGGATCCCACAGATAGTCTCAGTTCCCTCCCCATCCTGCATGCCTAAAAGCTAACAGCTGGTCCTGAGGATTTTAACAAAAGAAACAAACCAGCTCATCTTCCTTTCTCAGAGGGCTCAGGCTGGCTGTACGCTCAGGCTGTTCTCAGTAAGGAACCCAGTGCTGAGATCTGAGATCGCTAGCTCTGCTTGATGTAGAGTGCCACCCAAAATGGGCTGAGTTTCTTCTTTTTAAGGGCCAGCTTCCAGGCCTGACAAGCTGCACAGGTGCAGCAAGTTGGGTTGGACTGTAAACACAGAAGATCTTTAATCCCTGCTTGACAGGTGAGAAGGTTATCTGCACTACCAGAGGCCATAGGACTGATTGGAGACATTAACTCTTCATGTTGTTAGGTGTCTCTTCATTGCAAAGTGACTGTGAAACCACTACAGAACAAATTAGTATACATGACACAAACCTAACCCAATGCATATCCTTAAAATACTGGTGGTCCAGCCATACACAACACACTCTAAGACAGAGGTGCACAAACTTTGCCATGTGAGGGCCACACTGGTGATTTGCCAGCAGTCTGATGGCTGCACCTAATTTGCATGTACAAAGTAGAGTTTTTTCAGAGTTAAATGCACACAGTTACGCACTGCAGGCAAACAAAGCACTTCACAAAACACACAGAAAGAGAAAATATGTTTTGAGGGCTGTAGGGCAAGGTATATCATAGGAAATCTTGCCATTGCTTCTCTGAAACTAGCTTTTTGATGTCTTGCTTTATCTTTGAGTAACACATTTTGGATCCAGGCTGTTAGCCAACTGTATTACTTTGATTTGTCAATTACAATTATTATTTATTCTTTGTATCATTGTAGAGCCTTGGAGTCCCACTCATAAACCAGGATCCTATTGTGTTAGATGCTGTACAAAAAGACAGTTCCTGCCTTGAAGAGTTTACAATCTAAGTATAAGACAAGAAACAACAAATGGATACAGACCGATGGGGGACTACAAGGAAACAGTAAGACAGTTTTGGTCAGTGTGAGAGGCAGTCTCAACACACCATCAAACTATCCATTGTCATGTGTTTTGAAGCCTCATGCTCTTCATGGACTTCAGTTTCTCTTGTTAGCCACAGAGAGATACTATTCATTGAGCTATGGCTGTGCAATCAGTTATCTTGCAAGTAAGATAAGAAACTAATTGATCTCTTTCCACAGAGATGAAGATAAATGTATTTGCTACACCTTAAATCTGCAGTATGGTTTCAATGGATAAATTTGTTATTCTTGTAGGGCAGTTGTTCATCTCCGACTCAAATTCAGGATATAATTTTTAAGTTGCAACAAGCACGTATTATTTCAAGTTGAAGAACCTTGATATTTTGCTGTCACTGAAGCAACTGGCTGGAGAGACATCTAAAAGGCATGCAGGAACTACAGTTACCTCTGCTCAGCTCACACGCTGCATTCAGTTCCCATTGCCACTTGGCACTAGCTTCACTTCATGAGGAGGCAACAGATTTCTTTCATTTTAATTATTTATGACCCAGTCATATGAATTTGAAGCTCCTTGTACTTTCTCCAGGGTGTCAGAATCACTTACCATCACTGTCATACACCGCTGCTTCGTTCCTGAGTGGGAATCACTTGCCAGATTATATGGAGGCTTGTTTACTGCATAATTTAATCTCTTCCAAAATGAAATAGCTGTAAACTAAAACAGAATGCAAGAAGGCAGAGATCATTCCAAGGCAAAGAGATTCTGTAGCCATTTGTGGTACCCCATAATTGCGTCATGCATGGGGCCCAGACTATAATGCCACCCCAAATAAAGGCATTCTGCCACCTGTGTGTATATCTTACACTTTTACAAATATGGAAGAAGTGGAGAAGAAGCAGAGTTCAAAGCAAGAAAAGAGAAATATTCTAATGACGTCATTCAACTTTTCTACATTTCTATTTAGTTCCTTAGCATGCTTCTGACAAAGAAAACAGATCAGTGCTTAGGAATAAACCACTGTGTGGAAGTCTGTACTCCTGCTTTATATTCTTTGCATCAGAATGCTAAGTGAAAGAGATGATCACCTAAAACCAAGGAGCATGAAGTTTAATGGTATGATGGGCCCGACTCCCAAGCTGGCTGCTTCTCAGAATCAGAAGTGTCTCAGTTACAGTATCAGCTATGATGCATGCTAGCATCCCTGGTTCTTATTCTGGATGCTTTAAACGATTAAATCATTGTGGAATTAAGTCCAGTTTAAGGGATCTTCACTGAAGTTTATTACCTAACACTTACGAGGTGCAAATATGCATGGTTAGTCAACCAGTTCTCTCAGATAACCAAATGAAAGGCAAAACATTATACATACTCAGACTTCTCTTTTTTTAAATAAAACTGCTTTTGGATTTCACTCCACAGAAAATACATACAGTGCAGTCAGTAGAGAAATTAAGTAGGAAAAACAATGTAAATTGTTAATTAAGGAAGCACAAACTTAAGGAGCTAATTTGCACTGGCTTACTGAAAATATCTAGCAGTAGCTCTCACATGAACTGAGGTAAAACCCTTTCCTGCATAAGCCAACTGGCTCTCTTTCAGAACAGTAGTTATCAATAATTCCATGCTGGGGACCATATGATAGGAAATCAACGACTGGTCTCTGGAATGACAGCATTCCCATTGCTCTGTTTTCCCAGTTGTCAGCTCTGTTTATAAATTGTCCATTTATAGCAAATCCAGCACCTGCTATGAACACCTCATCTGCCAAGGGCTTGACTGTATCTCAAAGAGAACAACTATGCACATTTTCAGTTATGGTTAATCTTTTACCAGCTCTGGGATTAAAACATTTCTGAGGAGTAAACTCATTCTGCACTGAAAAAGCCAGACAGTCCATTAGAAGCTGGCTTTCTTTTTTGACAAAAAAGAATAGCAAATTCTGTTGGCTCCTGAACATGTCATCCTCCTTTGAAGGACTGTGCTTTCAACATTATTCAGAAAAATGTAGAGCTGATCTATCCCCTGCGCTGAGGCAGGACCAAGTAAACCTAGAATTTAATTCACCTAATAGATGACTATTTGATAGGACTACCCCTCCTTTTCTATTTTACTAAGTTAGACATCAGGTGCTATTTAAATACCACTTGAAAATAGATCAAGAAAGGTGTTTTGAAGAAATTTCACATGATCCGTTATTTTTACTGTGACTAATTTTTTTTTTAATTTGTAATTTCTATATGAATGTATTCAGGTCTGACTCCGGTGTAAATACTGGGTGGGTGGTTTAGTGCAAACTCACTAAGGAGGAGAAGCTGCAAGGTGCCTTTAATGCCACCCTTCCCTTACCCCACTTGTCCTGTGTCTGAGGAGTACCCAGAGTAATAATTTGAGTACAGGATGCTGAGGAGTTCAAGTTGGTGCAGTGGCCAGCTAGCCCAGCTGGCAACACCAGCAACCAAAGTGATGGCCATGTCTGTGTGGGGAGGGAGCATGAGCCTGTCCGTGCTGAACAAAAGCAAAGCTGCTCTGAGAAATGCACTACTGACATTTTTCCAAAGGCGTGGCACCTCAGAGCCAGGTACAATCAGAAAAGAACCTCAGAGGATTCAGGGGGCCTGGGGCAAAGCAGGGGAGCTGCGGCGCTTGTACTCACCTGGCGGTGGTCTGGGTCTTTGGTGGCATTTTGGAGTGGGGGGGGCCTCAGTCGCTCCATGTCTTCGGCAGCATTGAAGGGCCCCCCACTGCCGAAATGCCACCGAAGACCCGGACCGCTGCTGGGCCAGTGCTCGCAGGGCATTTCGGCGGTGGGGGGCCCTTCACTCAGACTGTAGCCTAAAAGAGGGCTACTGGCTGGCTGTTTGATGTGAAAGTGCCTCACTTTGGAATTCAATTCCCCTCCTCTTTGGGGCAAAAATAGCCCAAAGACGTTGACCCTCAGGGCTCACTGTAATGAGCCCATCTATTTATTTGGGCTTCGGGGGGGAGGCTAAGATGTATGGAAGGAGACTGGGCTTTGAGGTTATTTCTTTTCTGGCTGGTTGCTTTTCATTTGGATTAGAGATTTTCTTCTGCATTTATCATGCATTGTGTTATGTTATGGATTGTGGATTTAGTAAGTCAGTGCTCCTAGTACAACACTCTTAATGTCGGCAAGCCAGAATAAATAATATAAAAATGAATTAAATTCTGCTTTTGAAAGTAGAATGGGCCTTCTTTGCACTGCCTTGCATCTCAAAAATGAGGGTAACATGCTACCAACTCAGAATTCTCCACTCACAACAATGGTAGCATTTTACAACCACTTGCAAAGGTGCAAACTGATGCCTCAACATACAGGGGCAACGGGGAATCTGGCCTAGTGCCTCAAAGCAGTATATTGCCTCTCCTTCCCAAACAGACCAGCAGAAGTAACATTTTACATATAATGAACAGGATGTTCCCATTGGTTCTCTCTTGTAATGCAACAGTAAGGGGATACCCAATGAAACTGAAAGGCAGAAAACTTAAAACTGATAAAAGGACTCTTTAAATATTTAATTAGTCCATGGGACTCATTGCTCCAAGATATTAATGAGATCAAGAGTTTAGGAGGATTTTTAAAAGGATTAGTCATTTGTGTGAGTAGAGAGAACTTCCACTTATGTTTGAAAGGACATAAATATTTACAAGGAAAACTGTATAAAATCCATATTTCACAGCATAGACCCAGGCCTGGAGTTGGGGAGGAACTATGAGCATATTATTCTATCATTGTCCTTCAAAGGTTTTCTCAAACCTTCTTTTGAAACTTGTGGTTCTGGTCATTGGGAAGGAAAAAATGCTGGGCCAGATGGATCACTCAGCAGATTCATTATTTCAATTCCTAAATTCCTACATACTCCTGCATCCATTTTTAATTGAAGTGGGAGCAGCATTCACACCTGGTGAAATTAAGGAGTGAGTTCTAAACTTTGCTGGTGCTACTGGGCCTAATCTTGCAAAACATTACTTGTGCAATGACTCCTTTCTCTCAGGAGTAGCCCCACTGACTTCATGGGATTTCATGTCTGAATGCAAGAACACTCCCATTCGTAAAGGTTTTCAGGAGCAGATTTTAGGTCTTGTCTAACCTGGAGACATTTACGATGGTTCCCTCTCAGTTTATTGAAAAGCACCTTGTGTCCACACATAAATGTGATTCAATTAGTTGTAATGGGAAGCAGCAGTAAGTGCAGCTTACCCCTAAAATTCTCATCTGAATGAAGCTCAATGCCAGTGAGGATGCAACACACTGACATAACCAGTGTACTATAGACTCTAACAGGTGTCATCCCATGAGAGGCCCTGTAGCTGCTTTCTAGCCTATTTGCACTAGCATAGCCAGTGCAAAGGGAATGCAGAGTAGGAATTGGTTCCTGGGAGACTGTAACCGAGCTCGGTTTGGAATTCAGTATTTGTGAGACAGTATCTTGAACAACATTGCCTGTGTGGTAGAAATACTTACCTATCTCATACGGGCATTGTGAGTCTTCCTTCATTAATATTTGTAAAATGCTTTGAAATCCATATGAATGTAATGCATAAATATCACGAGCAACCCCCAACAACAACTGATATGTATATGTGAGAAAGGGAGAAAAGTATGGTAAAGAAATTAGTTTCATTAGTCTGGTTTCCCAGCAGTAACTTTAAATAGTTGAACCTTTTAAAAAGGTGTGTGTTTGTTTTTTTAAAATGATGATAAATAGCTTAACAATTCAGTCTGAATGTACTCTTCTTTCCTTTGTATTTACTGTGGAGGAGAAATCTATAAATAAATCAGAAACCAAAAAGGTAACACTTTAGATCTTTGTTCTAAACTGCCTCGTCTAATTTCCTTCACTAACCCTTAGTAGCTATGAATTATTCATTGGCTCTAGTTTTAATGTTGCTTGCTTGTGCTGCTACAGTTTCAGACAGAAGTATAGTATAACCAGCACATTGGGCAAACCAATCTTCCACGCTATAAATCTGCCTTTCAAACATCAGAAATAATTTCTAATCACTTAAAAGCAGGCTTAATCTCTAAAAAATACATTACTGTTTTTGACTGTGGATTAGTAGTTATGATAGATTATGGAAATGTAAATTCATATTCTGGTACCAAATATAGGAAAAAGGAAGCCTTTGAAGCCAAAGAACAGCTAAGAATAATGGTTAGTAAAAAAGGGGAGTCACGTGGGTAGGAAGCAGTGCTCAAGTTGCAGCTTCAGGCTACTATTTCCTCTCAGCGCTGCCCCCCCACATACCAGTTCACAGTCAAGCAGATTTAAAAAAAGCCAGCAACGCTTTTTACTTCATCAGCGAAACGTAGGTTTATTACTGTACTTGAAGCATTTCAATACTTATTGATTTGAAAAGCATTTCAGAGGACCAGGTTCTATTGTCTGGTTTTAACACTCTTAATTAAAATGTATTTTCCTTATGACTGACTTAATAATAGGCTAGGTAATATAATGCTATTAAATCTTAGTCATCAGTGGAGTGAGTCAGAAAATTTCCATTGCAAAATTGGGTGATATAGCTCAGAATATTCAGGAGTTCAGGATCCACAATCAGGGCCAGCTTTTAAAATGGGTTCAGCTTCCAAGTAGGTATTCAAATATATGGCAAGATTTTCATCAGCACTTGGCACCGTGGGTTGCTCAGTTTTTCTGAAAATCTGGCCAAGTACCAGAATGGGAGCAGCTAGGTCCCGAGTGAGCTCTTTTTAAAATCTTGCTGCAATTATGGGTGTTGAGCCCTTGAAAATCTGATCTTGCTTTTTTTCTTTTTTTAAATTTAGCCTACAGGATAATGAGAACAGAGGATATTATGATGGTCAACGGGTGTGTCAGCAACTCAGGATCCTGCAGTAGATCATCATGTGAACCATGATAAACATTCATTAGGTGCTGAGGACATCACTAGACCTATATATAGATAGAATAAATCACATGGGGATCCCATGACAGGCAACAAACATGTCAGTAGATTTCAGGACACTATAGTTTACAGGATTAATCTTTCACTGTATGGGTGGGTACCTGGGAGGTACTTGCCACATTTTGTTGACATGGTAGATATCTATGCCTATGCCAGGCAGCTTGTACAGACATGTAGTCCTTTAAGGAGGCTGCACAGTTTGGCTCCCACTGATAGTGTGTGCATTTTGACACATACCCTTTGCATACAGTATTGGCCATAAGCCTAACATCTCAGGCTCACTGAGTCCACATTATATCGGACAGGTGTCCCTTCAACACCAAAACACGATTTTCTCACCAGTATTTTAGAAGCTCTCAGTGTGTCATTGCAGATTTCACTGGCTGGTACCATGCATTATATGAACTATCTGTGTTAACATGTAGTAGTTTTTATTGACCACTAGAATTTGTTTAATATCAATGATAAGTGGCTAGTTGGTCCATGAACAACTGCACTCAGTGGTGGATGTGTATCTGGATTTGGTAGAATTATGCACATGCAAATGACTCACAAGATCAGCACAATACAGCATGTACGTACAGAGCAGGATTTGAAATCAGTGTGCAACTAACACTAATCACATTTTGTCCAAAGCATTTTTATGTGCAAGAATATCTTCATCGCCATCACTTATAGATTTCAGGGTTTCCACTTACTTTAATTCACCCTCATAGTGTACGTTATTTTCCCTTTCTTCCTGTACGAGAATAACTGTACCAAACTGTGTAAAACAGTCATGGTTCCAGAGGCCAATCCTGCTGCTGTTGAAAGTCATGGGATAACACCTACATTGGACCAGGGTCAGGCCAATATAGCATATAGAGGATGAGAAGTTTGTTTGCTTATTTAAAATGTATCTGAATGCAGTTTTTAAAGAGGGCTGCTTTCATTCTGCAGAAGCTGAGTGTGGGCACTGAAGCCTATTGAGGGGTGAACTGTATTCCAAGAAGACAGATTTTTGAAGTAAAACGAACATTGTGAAAATATCCCACCTCTCAAGAGAGTTCTCTAATCACTGGGTTAGAAGTTATAAGGTGAGTATCACCACCTTCCTCCTCCTCCTCTGGCCAGATTTGAATGGAACCTGGTCTGGTAGGTGCTCTCATAGCATGGTTTACAGCTTCTTACCCTGGTTTGTGAATTGCTCTGGGGCTTAGGCAAGAGATAGATGGCTAGACACTTAGAGTGAGACAGCAGTGTGCATGCCCAGAGACAGGAATATAGGTGCTGAGGGAAATTTTACTCTGAAAAACTGAGGCGCTGAGTGAGTTGAGGTGTCTGGAGGGCTCAGTGGGAGTTTTGTGGATTACAGTAGAGCCGAAACTGAGACCTAGGTGCCTAAAACATGGACTCAAGTGCCTAAGTACTTTCTTGGATCCCACCCAGACAGTCCCTGCCCCCAAAGAATTTACTTTTGGAAAACCCAAACCTCCAATGGGATACATGCAGGAAGACCATCATGCCCAGGAAGAGCCCCATTGACTTCAATCTACATGGGTGTAAGGTCTGCTTGTGTGGAACCAATTATAGGAGTAGGGAGATAAATTAAGAAAAGATACAATTAATCGAACAGAAGAAATGGAAGAGGAAAGACAAACAGTAACAATAGGAATGTTGTGTGTCAGCCAAGATGGCAGACTGGTGGGTTACAATAGGAATGACCTTACTAGGTCAGGCCAGTCCAACTAATCTAGTGTCTTGTCTCCAACAGCAGTCAGTACCAGGTGCTTCAAGGAAAGGTATGAGAACCCTGCAGTAGTCACTGGCTAACCTGCCCCTAGAAAGTTTACTTCCTGACACCCATTAGTTGGAGATTGGTTTGTGCCCTGAAGCATGACTACACAGACCGGCTATGTGCACAGATGGTTTTGACTGCAAGTCCTTTGTTTACTTACGGCATGGCTACAATGGAGAGTTGCAGCGCTGGTGGTGGCTTTACAGCGCTGCAACTCACTCACCCTCCACACTTGCAAGGCACATACAGTGCTGTATCTCCCTGGCTACAGCACTGGTTGTACTCCACCTCGACGAGAGGAATAAAGACTATAGCACTGCTGATGCATCGCTGCTCTGCCAGTGTGGCCACCAAAAGCGCTATTATTGGCCTCCAGAGGTATTTAGAGGTATCCCAGAATG
This sequence comes from Chelonoidis abingdonii, assembly GCF_003597395.2. Taxonomy (NCBI): domain Eukaryota; kingdom Metazoa; phylum Chordata; order Testudines; family Testudinidae; genus Chelonoidis; species Chelonoidis abingdonii. The sequence continues at coordinate 37,212,693 of NC_133774.1, forward strand.
CTTCTTCAGCCACTCTGCTCATCAGTTCAAACTCTACTGCCTTGGCCTCAGGTGACCCGCCCCTTAAATGCCCTGGGAATTTTAAAAATTCCCTTCCTGTTTGCTCAGCCAGGTGTGGAGTGCAATCAGTGAATCTTTCCAAGTGACCATGCCTCCACGCGCCAAACGAGCCCCAGCATGGAGCAATGGCGAGTTGCTGGACCTCATCAGTGTTTGGGAGGAGGAAGCTGTGCAGTCCCAGCTGTGCTCCTGCTGTAGGAATTACGATGCCTATGGGCAGATATCAAGGGCCATGCTGGAAAGGGGCCATGACCGGGACGCGCTGCAGTGCAGGGTTCAAGTGAAGGAGCTGCGGAGTGTCTACTGCAAAGCCCGCAAGGGAAATCACCACTCTGGTGGTGCCCCCACAACCTGCCATTTCTACAAAGAGCTGGACGCGATACTTGGGGGTGACCCCACCTCCACTCGAGGACCACCATGGAACTTCAGAGAGGAGAAGGAGGAGGAGGAAAGCGAAGAGTGAGGGTACTGGGGTAGGGGGAGACACCCGGAAGTCCAGAGGCATGCAGCCAGGAGATCTTCCAAGCCAGGAGGAAGTAGCCAGTCGCAGCAGCCGTACTTGGTGGAGGACAAACAGAGGGAGCGGTTCCCAGTAAGCGGCTTTTTATTTCAGGATGGAATTTTTTCGTGGAGAGGAGGGAGGGTTAGGGCTGCATTTATCATGCCTAGATGCGAATAGCGCATTGATGCAGTCTATCATGTTGCATTAATCAGCCTCAGTAATCTCTTCAAAAGTAATCAGCTAGAGCGTGGGCAATGCGCTTGTGCAGGTTTATTGGAAGAGCCACTGTGGTTGTCTCAGTCAGGCTAACGCATCCGCGCCACTGTGTGCGAGGGGTTGGGGGACCATTGCTGCAACAAGGCAAGCTGCAATAGGGGCCAAGGGGAATCTGCATTGCAGCAGAAGATCCTCCCATGCTTCCCAAGTGACCCACAGCAGCCCAGATATCTTCCAGGATAACCTCCTGTGGAAAATGTTGGGAGAGTGTTCATGTAGGTGGCCTCCCTCAGCTGTTTGCTTTCCCCAACACACAGAAACCCCCAGTACAGCCTGAACAATCATTCCCCTTCCCAGGTGACCCGCAGCAAGGAGTATCTGCAGCATAAACTCCTATGAAACTGTTGGGATAGTGTTCAGTGTAGGTGCCACCCTGCAGCTGTTTGCTTTCCCCAATGCAAAAAACCCCAGTACAGCCCTGAAACCAATCATTCCCTCTCCTAGGTGACCTGCAGCAGCGAGCTATCTTCCAGGATAAACTCCTGTGGAAAACTGTGGGAGAGTGTTCAGTGTAGGTGCCCCTTACAGCTGTTTGCTTTCCCCAAAGCACAGAAACCCCACTACAGCTGAAAATCAGTCCCCTTACTCACCATTTCGGGGCTCCCGTGATTATGTGCGCTCTCTTTGGGATGGGAAAATATATGCTATTGTGAAGATGTTAATGTGCCCTGCTTCAATGCGCAGGAATTACTCTGTTGGTATAAACAATGCTGCTCCTGTTAAGTGTTGCAATTTTGCCTTTACAGATGCAACCTGCGAGATCTCAGCTGTCCGTGTTATCACCAGCTGAGAGACCACAAAACCTCCGGAAAGAGGCCGCGAGAAAGCAAAGAAGACATGCTGCAAGAAGTGATGAAGCAATCTGTCATAGAGAATCAAAAAGTGCAGGAGTGGAGGGAGGGGGAAAGCAGGTCCACAAGGAAAATGCAGCGCAAAGGAAGCCTGCCTGACTGAAACTTTCACCCTTCCCTTCACAAAATATTATGGAGGGTACAGCACGCAGATATAACCGCGCGGATGCTTTCTTTCCCCAAGTCCAGCTTCCCATACAGAGATCGCCAGCGCCCCTTTAAACGGCCAAAAGCACACTCCACAGTCATTCGCACCAGCTCAGCCTGTAGTTGAACTGTTCCTTGCTGCTGTCAAGGCTCCCTGTGTACGGTTTATGAGCCACGGCATTAACAGGAAAGCGGGGTCCTCCAAGGATCAAATGGGCATTTTCAATGGACCCCAATGTGATCTTCTGGTCTGGGAAAAAGTCCTGGCCTGCAGCTTCCTGAAGAGGCCAGTGTTCCGAAAGATGTGGCATTCATGCCTTTCTGGACCAGCCGGCGTTAATCTCAATGAAACGCCCTGGGTGATCCACAAGCACCTGGAGAACCATACCTGTCTGGAGTTGCAAGCTTCCAGATTTCAATAGCCACCCGTTTTCTCCACCGACAAGGGCAGCTTCTCAATCTCGTGTCCTTGCACTGCAGGGGGGGGCGAGCTCCTCACACAGTCCATGAAAGTGGCTTTTTCTCATCACGAAAGTTTCTGCAGCCACTGCTCGTCATCCCAAAACTTCCATGACGATGTGATCCCACCAGTCAGTTGCTTGTTTCCTGAGTCCAAAAAGCCGGTGTTCCACGGTGCTAAGCATTCTGTGAATGCCACAAGCAATTTCGTGTCATACGCATTATGCGACTCGTTATCATGGTCAGACTCCTTACTGTCACTTTGAATCTTAACAATAGCTCAACTGCCAAACGTGACATGCTGGTAAGATTCGTCAGCGTACTCCTCATCAGTTCAGGCTCCATCTCCCACAGACCGAAACGGAACACAGAATCACGCTGCACTGAAACCGTGGAAAGATGGAGCCAAATGTGGACGGAAACACAGGGATTGCTGGGATGTGAAGCGATGCATCACGGGGTGTTGGGACAGGAACCAGAATGACCCGACCCTCCACCCCCTTCCCACAAACCCACGGCGCCGCCAGAATGGGAAGAGATGCCTCTGTGGGCATAGCGGCCCATAATGCACCACTCCCAACACCGTTGCAAATGCTGCAAATGTGGCCACACTGCAGCGCTGGTAGCTGTCAGTGTGGCCACACTGCAGCGTTTTCCCTACACAGCTGTACGAAGACAGCTGTAACTCCCAGCGCTGTACAGCTGCAAGTGTAGCCAAACCCTTTGAAACAACTAAATAATTTGTAAGTTTTGTCTGAATTAGTCCCACATAGCAGCTAAGTAACAGCCACTTTGCTTCCAAATCTGAATGGTTCAGGATGGGAGTTCTCACTCACCTCTAACAGGGAGTAAAGGGGGAAAAAAAAGTCTCATGTAGACTTCTGTCTCTTAAGACTTAGACATTTATGAGGAAATGAAAGATCTAGTTTGCCATTTTAAAATATTCCTACTCAAATTAACATAGCTACTATTTACTTAAGTAAGCCAGTGAATCAAAATAAACTAACCTTAATACTGCAGAAAGGAGGAAGATTGTATCTCTGGCATTTAGTGTTTTCAGATTGTGAGCCTAATCCTGAAGTTTTTACATGTGTGAGTGGCCATAATCCATGTATGTAATGAATATGCCTATTCATGGGAATAAGTGTAATAAAGTTAGATCTTCTGTGCAGTACTGGGAATGTTATACAGGTAGTTACATACAGGCTCTTTATTTAAAATTGTGTTAATAGCTATTCTTCCAGGAAAAAAAATAGGCTGTTTCACATAGTAGCAACAGTACCTCAAGCAAAAACATTTCAAGTTATACTAAACAAGTAAAGAATAAATCCTAGGAAATCAAAAAACTATCAGATGTAAAGGAATAATGCGAAGCGTATATCCTAGGTCCTACTAATTCTTTTTGGTGGAGGGTTGCCTTTTTATAAGATTTTTTCCCAGCATGCCTTTCTGGGGCTGACTTAAATTTGGTGAAGTCAAACAGCTGTAATATAAATGTTTTGTAGCTAGCTAGGGCTCGCTGTAAGCATTAACTCTTTTTATCTATACCTTCTATAAGGTTTTAATCTTCTTCCAGGAACAGTACAAGGTGAATACATGTTTGAAGAAGTTATTTGGACATGATTTTTAAAAAGTTTCATAGGCACATATAGCTAACATCAGGTAAAGAAAGTATTAAACAAATGCATAAAACATGAGAAAACTCTCTTGCCTGCTCTTAATCCCAATTAATGATTTAGAAGTAAGTCTCTTTAAAGCAAACACACCCTCCAACAAACTGTTCTAACACTGTCAGGGTAAATAAACCCTTAGGCAAAACTAAACACAGCACAGTATAAATTGCAGGGTGCTGTTTCCCACAGTTTCAAGGGATGTAAGTAGACCAGACTGCAAGCACCATTTGACCAACAGGAAACTGAATCTCAAAGGGTTAAGTTACTAGCCCAAAATCACATATTGTGATAAAATACTCCCAGGAATAGAACCCAGATCCCCTGACAAGAAGTCTGTAGCCTTAATCACTGGAAGTTACTCTGTAGATCCTTGTGTACTCCTGGCATAATAGAACCAACCTGTATAGCATAGCAAGCACCTCTAAATTCTAGAAGTTGCTTTGTCTTTATTAAGAGTGAACTGCAGTTTCCAATTGTGGAGGACAGAAGCCATGATAGAGCTCCAGCCTATTCTACCCTGAATCTAAAACTAGAAGAGAACAGATACCTCAGGGCCATTATTTTACTTCTCTACATTTTGTTTATCACATGTGCACAAACGGCTAAGGCCAAAGATATTATTGTTTCAAGTCTTTGAAGTTGAGGTCACAACAAAAAAGGAAGAACTGAGTATGGCCTGGCAAGTTTTGCCGGAGAAAGGCCTTAATTATATGGAGACAGAATGATTGCTTGTTAGCCCATTGAAATCTAACTCAGCTAGCTAGGGTTGTTGTCACCTGGCCAGTTTTTTGAATAGCTCTGCTATTTAACTTTTCCTATATAAACCAGTTAAAACAGAACAGAACCATTTCTTATTTCATTAATAAAAGTAATTACTGTACTTGACTAAAAATGAAATGGATTCCCAGGTTTCTTAAAATAATGCTTCCAAAAATAGTCTCCAATCACAGTCAGAGTTAATGCAGTCAGAATTCCAATGGAAAGCATCAGGGAGATGGGCTTCCTCCAGCTTGTACATAATTACTGCATAGCCTCAAAATGCCATGCATCTCTCCTGGAACCAGGGGAATATATTCATGTATGTAAAGGTTATAATCCTAAAGCTGGCACTACCCATAGAGGAACTGGAGATGTACAAGACTGCTAGTCAGAGATTTATGATAATGTTACTTAGCTCACAGAGGGATTCTGAGAATAAATCCGTATAAGTACCTCAGATAGACGGAATATTGAAGTAAAAATCTATGGTTAGATACAAAAGGCTAAGAGTAGTTACAGAAATTTCTTCAGAAATTTAAATCCTAAGGGCCCAATCCTGTGAAATGCAGAGAATCCTCAACTTGCATGGAGGGTATTGTGTAAGCTCAGAAACCAAATCCTTGCTCAACTTACTCCTGAGAGTAGTTCCATTGATTCAATGTAATTAATCGCATGACCAAGGTAAAGCAAGCAGGATTTGGCACTGGATCTCCTTATAGCTTCATGAAGCTGAGATAAATCATGATTTCTCATATTTTTTAACTGACTCAGTTATACTTGCATGGAACATGGAGTTGTCATTTGTTGAGTCTGATCATACAACCCTTACTTCTGGGAGTTAGTCCCGTTAACTTCTACTCTCAATGCAAGTAGTCCTGAGGTCTGCTGCAAATGTTAAAACTAATGTCATGAGCAAGGGCTGCAAGATCAGGCCTTAAAATTATTTATTTAGTTGAGGTCAAACTAAAATCTGTAGAAACTAATGGGTTTGTGACAAGTTGCATTGTAGATGTAGGTTTAGTTTCCATTATATTTTAGCTGTGTCTGTTAGATCTATCTCTGATCTATTTGAGAGTTATCTTTTTTGCAAAATCTATGCTTCTGTGTGGTTGCTATCCTGATTTGCCATTTCCCTTTTTGGAGTATGTTTGAGACATTCAGCTTTAAAATTAATTTTACACGTGTAAGGTTTTTTTTTGTGAGTCAGGTGGGGAAATGCACATTACACAAGAATTAGGATTCATATGGATTCTGGTAAGGTATTACTTATCCTAGAGGTTTTCAAACCTTTTAATCCATATAGATTACTCCTATAATTGCAATTTCCTTTAAAAACTTAGTATCTCCTCCAGATGTGGTCTGTAGGCTATAATACTTTGGTCTAAGTTCAGTTGTTGAATTTAGTGTGTGGGTAATGGGTGGTGTTGGTGGCCTGTGGTATACTGGATGTCATACTAGATGGTCTGACAGGCCTTCTGGCCTTAAACTCTATAACTCTGTGATGCTATATTATCTGCTTCTCAACACAAGTAGTAATGAAAACTATTTTATATAGCCTCTTTAATCAAAGTGTTCTACAAACTACATCTAACAGCAACATTATACAATTGTTTAGAGCAGAAATTGAGGAACATCATGAAAACTGACGGACAATTAAAATAGGAATGTTATTATCCAGTGGGACTTTGTTTAGGACATTGCTGCTAACAGGGGCAGCTCTAGGGATTTTGCCACCCCAAGCACGGCAGGCAGGTTGCCTCCGGCGGTTTGCCTGCAGAGGGTCCTCTGGTCCCACGGCTTTGGCGGACCTCCCACAGGTATCCTCCGAAGCCGCGGGACCAGCGGACCCTCTGCAGGCAAACCACCGGAGGCAGCCTGCCTGCCGCCCTCGTGGCGCCGGCAAAGCGCCCCCCGCAGCTTGCCGCCCCAAGCACACTCTTGGCGTGCTGGGGCTTGGAGCCGCCCCTGGCTGCTAACAGCTCTATTTGAGAGTTAGAGAAGTGCCACGGCTCTTAGTGATCTCATATGGTTGGCACCTCAATTATAAGCCTCTTCCAAAAGGTGGCCTCTCCAAGAACACTGTGCCATAGCACCATGCTGGAATATTGGTTCAGTGCTGACTCAGAGGAAAACAAGATCATCACCAACACTTCCGACAGTACCAGGGGTTTGCTTGGAGAGTTACCATCCAAGTACAGACCGGGCTCAACCAGGCTTAATCTGAGACTTGCTAAGATAATAGACTGATCTGATATGTTCACACAGAGCACAGAGCTATGGATTAGTTCCGGTACTTTACAACTACAGGGGAATGTCCTTGCTGAACGCAGTGTTGTACAACTTGAATACATTTGCAAGAGGATTTATGAATAGATTTTATTTTAAGAGTCAAAGAGAAAATGTCATTCTCGTTGCTTGTATCCAGTGCTCAATTTGTGCCAGGGCTTGCTCCAGGGCTGGCTCCAAGCACCAGCTTATCATGTAGGTGCTTGGGGCGGCAACTCTGGAGTGGGGTGACACTTTCAGGGAGTCGGCAGCAATTCGGCAGAGGGTCCCTCACTCCCACTCAGAGCGAAGGACTTCCCGCTGAATTGCCACAGATCATGATCGCAGCTTTTTTTGTTTTTTTTGGCTGCTTGGGGTGGCAAAACCCCTGGAGCCAGCCCTGGCTTGCTCAGTCCCTCCAGGCTTGGCAGTTTATAGTCCCAGCACCTCTGGGTTTGCCACATCAGTTATGAAGGTAAAAAAATTTCTTGAGTCCCGGCACCTCTTTCATTACAAATTAAGCACTGCCATTCCCCTCATCCCCCTCATGTTTATTTGTCTATTCATGAACTACATAGGACTGTACTTGAAATATGCTTGGAAACTAAGAATCCACTGTGACATATAAGGGCATCACCTTTGAATAACCATCCTCTGACTTATCTAGGATAGTAAATTTAGACTGATTTGCCTCTGGTTTCCTTGTATTTAGAGTAACATCCTTCCGGCGCATTACTGGTAACTTCATTTGACATCAGTCTTTTGGGGAACTTTACAACGGGACATTTATTTCTTACTCAAGTGTCAACAATATCCAGCTGCATCTACATTGGAGTTTCTCTTACTTGAGAAATGTTCAGTCAGGAGTCCTCTCCTGCATATGTACAGCCTGCTGTTCATTGCTTTGAAAGACACCTACTACTTACAACTGAACTCTTATGGTTATTCCTTGTATCACTAGCATGAATTTAGACACAAGTCTCTATCTTTTAGCTTAAGAAATTATCTTGGTTTCTGAATCATTTTGTTAAGCTTGAGGTACTGAAGTACTGTAGAACCAAACCTTGTCATTTATATGACTTGTGTACTTTTCTCTTTTTATTTGCTTCCCTGTATTTCCAGCATTATTTTTTATAATAATGTGTAAGTAGTTTGAAGGGGAGGGGAGGAAATTTTGTTTAAAATATTCTATTTAAAATTTTGCAAAAGCAGCAGAGTCCTGTGGCACCTTACAGACTAACAGATATATTGGAGCATGAGCTTTCATGGGTGAATACCCACTTCGTCGGATGCATCTATAGTCTATAACAGTGGTCCCCAACCTTTTCGGCTGGCAGGCACCAGCTGAAGGACCACTGCGGCGGTGGAGCACCCACCAAAATGCCGCCGAATTTCGACGGCATTTCGGCGGCGACACCTCTCGATGATGTCGCTTGCCGTCGACAAGCGACGTCATCGAGAGGCGTCCCTGCTGAAATTTGGGAGCGACGCCTCTCGATGACGTCACTTGTTGATGGCAAGCAGCGTCATCGAGAGGCGTCGCTGCCGAAATTCGGGAGCGACGCCTCTCGATGACATCACTTTTCGGCGACAAGCACCATCATTGAGAGGCGTCCCCGCCAAAATGCCGCTGCGGCATTTCGGCGGGTGCTCTCCCGGGGGCCAGGAACCAGGCGCATTAAGATGCCCCCGCAGGCACTGCGTTGGGGACCCCTGGTCTATAAGGTGTCACAGACTCTTTGCTGCTTTTACAGATCCAGACTAACACGGCTACCCCTCTGATACTATTTAAAATTTTGTTGCACTAAAAGGATATTCATGTTTCACTGAAAAATCACGTTAAACAAGCTGGTGTAACAAAGTAAGATTTGAGTAATTTCTGAGGCTCCAATGTCTGCTGCCATTATGCAGAAGCTGAGTAATGCCACTGAAGTCTATCTGGCCATTGGATTGGGTTTTACACAATAGGTTTAAAAGAAAATGAATCATAAAATGATCTTTTTTCCTTTTTGTAGTGGAATCTTAACGTATTTAAAACACTGACATCCATGAAGAAATGTGAAGGGAAAATAAAATTGCATCACAAATTAGAAGGCCATGTTTTAGAGAAATGTTACAAAATAAAAAGTTTTGTAGTTTAATAACAACTCCCCCGTATATTTTGAAATACTTGGCTTTGGAATGGAAACAAGATGTCAGTGAAAAGAAAGCTTTCTAAAATGACATAGAATATTTCCCTAAAGGGCTATAGGAAATGTTCACAAATAATTTTGCAGATTTTTCCACTAACATATGTCTACAGATGCATTTTGGTGTGACACATTTTGTTTGCAGGTGATGTTGAGTTTTAAATACTAGATTCAAAGTCAACAATGGACCATTGTGATCATCTAGACCAGGGGTGGGCAAACTTTTTGACCTGAGGGCCACATCAGGGTATGGAAATTGTATGGCGGGCCATGAATGCTCATGAAGTTGGGGGTAGGAGTGAGGGAGGGGGTGCAGGCTCTGGGGTGGGGCCAGAAATGAGTTCAGGATGCAGGAGGGGGCTCCAGGCTGGGGTGCACGGGTGTGTGTGTGAGGGCTCTGGGGTGGGGCTGGGGATGAGGGGGATGGAGTGAAGGAGGGGACTCCAGGCTGGGACCGAGGGGTTCGGAGGGCAGGAGGGGGATCAGGGATGGGGCAGGCTGTTGGGGGACAGGGGAGTGAGGGCTCTGGCTGGGGGTTTAGGCTCTGGGATGGGGCTGGAGATGAGGGCCTTGGGATACAACAGGGGTCTCTGTGCTGGGAGATGGGTTCGGAAGGTGGGAGGGGGATCAGGGCTGTGGCAGGGGATTGGGGCACAAGGCGGGGCTCAGGGGTGCAGTCTCCGGATGGTACTTATGGCAAGCAGCTCCCGGAAGCATGTCCCCATTCTGGCTCCGAGGCCAATGGGAACCACGGCTAATGGAAGCTGCGGGCAGCATGCAGAACCCACCTGGCAACGCCTCCGTGTACTTTTTAGAAGCCCAAGGGGGGTCAAGCCAGAGGGAGGGGTCATGCCAGCTGCTTCCTGGGAGCCTGCAGAGTGGGGCAAGCCCCCGACCAAGCTCCCTGGCTGGAGCGCTGGAGCAGGGCAAACCTCCTACCCCACTCCACAGCGGGAGCTGAGGGCTGGATTAAATAGTCTGATGGGCCGGATGTGGCCCATGGGCTGTTGTTTGCCCACCCCGATCTAGTCTGACCTCCTGTACAACACAGAACTTCCCTAAAATAATTCCTAGTTCATCTTTTGGAAAAAACATCTAATCTTGATTCAAAAATTCAGTGATGGAGAAGCCCCCACAAGCCTCGGTAAATTGCTCCAATGGTTAATTAGTCTCATGCCACCACTTTCTGCTGCCTGTGCTACTGCGATTGCACTACTATTTTTAGATTGCTAGCTCCATGGGAGCTAGTGGGAATGTCTACTTGAGCTGGGAACCACCCTCCCTCCCCCAGTAACAAGTTTAGATGTAGCTGTGTAAAAAAGTGGCAATGTCTTCTTGTGAACCCACCCAGTTAGCAGGTGGTTTTCATTCTGATGAGAAATGTTAAGTGAGACCTACTAATTCATTGGCACAGGTGCTTCATTACCCCATATATATGTACAGGAGTTGGGCTAGAGAGTGAAAAGACCTAAGTCTTAAGGCAGTGTTTCTTATCCAGGGGTATGCAGAGATCTTCCAGCAGCTACATCAACTCATCTAGATATTTGCCTAGTTTTACAACAGGCTACAGAAAAAGAACTAGCAAGGTCAGTAAGGATGTAAAATACTAAACGGTTAACTGGTAAGCATGTGTCTTACTGGTTAATTGACCCTAACAGTTAGCCCTCAGCCCCCTGGGATGGTTGGCCGGAGCAGCCCCAGCCACAGAGGCCCCACTCCCTCTTCTTTTAATCAGTTAACCATTTAAATGATATAATTTTAATCGTTTTAAATGGTTAACTTTTTAAACGCTTATCTCCCTAAAAGTCCTTACAAACTAAAATTTTATAAGGACAATGACTTGTTTATACTGTTCTATATGCTATACACTGAAATGTAAGTACAATATTTATATTCCAATTGATTTATTTTATGATTATATGGTAAAAATGAGAAAGTAATCAATTTGTCAGTAATAGTGTGCTGATTTTGTAAGCAAGTTGTTTTTAAGTGAGGTGAACTTGGGAGTATGCAAGACAAATCAGACTCCTGAAAGGGGCACAGTAATCTGGAAAGGCTGAGACTACAGTAGCTGAGCAGTCCTGAGGTAGGGATCCTAGCAAGTCAAGTCTGGGGAGAAGGCTTGAACCAAATTTACCTTGTTAATTTCTCTGTTAATAAAACCAAACCACACTCTGTGTAGACTGTGTTTTAGTAGATTGGGAAGGGCATCTACTCACAAAGTCATAATAAAGCAACAACAAAACTCTGACTGGATCTTTTTTACATATTCCAGGAATTTTAACTTTAGTTTTCAAGATCTGCTAATGTCATGTGTTTGAGTGATATTTGTGGTCACCGTGACTCTTTTGTTTCATTCCATCCATTTTTCTCACTGTAGACACAGTGTTTTTCTTATTTGTTTTCTCAATAACCTGTTACAAAAGATTAATGTCCCGATACTCATTCAAGTCAGATGATTCCATAGGTTCACAACCAAAGGCATTGTTCCACAGAGGCAGAAATATAACTCCAGGACACCATCTTGCATGGTAAAAAAACAAACAGTTGATAGAAGCATAAAAATATAATATGAATTACTAAAGTTTGTCTGGTCTAGTGATGAGGCACTGAACTAGGGTTCAGAGAGAATGGCTTCTACTACATGCTTGGACACAGACTTGCTCTGTGATCTTGTGCAAGGTACTTCTGTGTGCCTCTGCACCTCCCCCCCTCCAATACACCTTCCCCATCCTTTCTCTGTCTTGTTAGACTGTGAACTCTTTATAGAAGGGACTCTCTCTTACTATGTACTGCACGTAGCACAATGGTTTCCTGATCTCAGATGGAACCTCTAAGCGCTTTAATACAAATAAAAATAAGCCTGAAAGATTTCTACGTAAATCTGCCGGAACATAGTTAATGAACATAAAGATAATATTGCCATTAGCTTCACTGAGAACAGGACTGGCTCCTTATTCCTTAATGACTATATGGATTTTCAGTTTAGAAAATAAGATCTTACATTTGTTGTTTTTTGCCCTCCTTTTTTTAGGTTCATTTCCAGTCAATTGAAGCAAACTGTACTTCAACTGATGCATTGAAAGCTTGAGTTTATTTTTGTTTGTGCTAGTAAATATATAGATTGGAACTTTATTAGGAATGAATTGGCTACTTCTGCCTGCAGCTTTTAACTGTTTTAAATGTACATGGCCAAAAGGAGAAGCTTATAAATAGCACAGCCTTGCACACTGTGTTTCTGGGACAGTCAAACATGAATGATGATCTTATTGTGAATGCCTGAATGAGGACTGAAACTGAGAAAACTAGCTCTTATTAATATTTTAAGATACCTGCCTCAAAGTGGAATTATAGGTTTAAATATAATCCAAGGTTGTTGCTGAACTTCATTTTATGCATAATGCTGTGTAGTTCATTAATCTGTAAATGTTTTGCTTATTGTTAATCTGTTCAGCCCTTTGTAATATAGTTAATCAAGGGATGAGGGTTTTTTCCCACAAAATATGCAGTTTAAGGAATATTTACCATAAGCACTGTAAAGGTCAAATGAATTCACTTTTGAAAATCAAGCCATTTACTTAAGTGCCTAATATGGCTTTAGATGCCTAAATGTAAGCATCCATTTGAAAATTTTAGCCTATGCTCCTACCTTTTAGATGCAGACCAAGTTGTGGCCATGGTGGTAACATGCCTTAGTTATCTTCAGGAAGCGCTACTGCAGTGTGCTATATCTGGGACTCATGACAAAACCCAAACATTCCAACATGGCAAGATGGTTTACTTTTTGGTTCAACCCATATATTCTAGCTCAGGGGTAGGCAATCTATGGCATGTGTGCCAAAGGCGGCACGTGAGCAGATTTTCAGTGGCACTCACACTGCCCGAGTCTTGGCCACCGGTCCAGGAGGCTCTGCATTTTAATTTAATTTTAAATGAAGCTTCTTAAACATTTTAAAAACCTTATTTATTTTACATACAACAATAGTTTAGTTTTATATTACAGACTTATAGAAAGAGACCTTCTAAAAACATTAAAATGTACTACTGGCACCCGAAACCTAAAATCAGACTGAATAAATGAAGACTCAGCACACCACTTCTGAAAGATTGCTGACTCCTGTCTAGCTGAAGTTGAGCGCACTAGAAATCATGCGGTCAATAATGCTTTTAAAATTCAGAGAGTTACACTCGAGGGCTTTCTAGAATCATAAATGTTAGAGATGGAAAAAGAGCTATCAGGCCATTTGATTCATCTCGCTGCCAATTCATGATGTTTCCTACAGAAATCTCCAGTTCTTTGCCCTAGTCTGACAAAGTATTGTTCACTTAAACATGCACATTATTTTCTTTCAAACTGATTTGAAACCTCCAGGGTGTTTTTTAATGTGAGAGGAATTGAAAGTGACATTTTAAAAGATAAACAAATGTCTCTGTTATTAATGCATATGCATTAAGGAAGGGAATGTTGCTTTTTGAAGTGTATAAAACGGCACATATGGTGACATTTAAAAAGTATGTAGCTTCTATTACTGGTCACAGAGAATTATTATTTTATTCCATTTGCTGTTGAGGCCACTGATTTAAGTACTGACAGTTAAAGATGGGTCTGAAATCAGTTTCATATATTCTAATAAACAGAAGTCCTCAGAGAATGGAAATACAATAGGGTCTCCATTTTCTTTGTGGCTGGAAGCTTAAGTGTCCTTAAAGAAGACTGAAAGTTCTAATTGTCCCATCAATGTAAAATTGCTATTATGACACATAAATCGATCAGTTGTCTACAGGTTATTATAAAGTGGTTTTCCCTGCATTATTCTGAGGAAGCAAAAATCAGCATGCAGCTCCTGAACAGTTCATCGTAGCAGGAGAATCAACGTGTTTGAACTACGAGCAATAAATGATGCTGCACAGATTCTGTATTTAAGAGTTATATGGGCCATTCCTTCAATTTAAGTGAAAATTAGTGGAAACCACATACAGTATATTAACTCCTGTATTTTGGCATCTTCAGAAGATTGTGTTATTTCCCTATATAGTAAACCATTTAAAATTAATCATTAGGAATTGTTCATTGTGTTAAAACTTTTTATGACTCTAGCTGCTTTATAGTGAAAGTTTCTGCTGGTATTTCCATTTTGAAACTTTTTTTGTGGGCTTATACCTCAGCTGTAAAATAATAATCTTATCATGATAATCTTAGTGTTAAATTCTGGAAGGAAAAATCAGTTTGACAATTTTTAACTGTATTTGACTGGTAAATAAAGCAAAGGAAGGTAATGTACACAAATAATTTTAACAAGATAAGCTTGGCAGCTTTCTCAATCAGATTCCTCCTTTCTTTTATTAGTGTTTGATTCTGATCTCCAAAATGCAGGCATACACCACTATGAATCTTGTCAAGTACTTTGCTTGTGACCACAGCAGATAAGACATGCAGCAATAATCTGCACTTTCTTATCAGAGATCAGAACTGGGCCTTTGGTCTACCTGCTTTCTTCCAACCTTTTATCGCTCTTTGATTTCCTCTCTTGGTATTTTTATCTCCTTCTAGTCTCCTTTATCTCTGTTTTCTCTTCTTGTGTTTCTTTTTTCTTCCCAAATGCACTGGCTGGATTCTTAACGGCTTAGTCCAGCTGCGGGCCCTCCAGCAAGTTATTGTCTGAAGATCTGATTGGGTAATACAGGCAACAGATATAATACAGGCAACAGCACAGTCACATGATCCTACAGCTTGATGCAGATCATAGGGCTGTGTCCCATCTTCTTTGCAATCTGCAAACAATCAACAATGTAGCAGTAACTGTGTTCATCGCCTTCTACAGTGGGCCCTGATCTTGACTGTAGCCTAGAGCACTGCTGCAGCATAAATACATATACACATTTTAATCTATTTTATCAGTAGCCGCATCTCCTTCCTCCCCCCAGAATATTAGATAGAAGCAGAAAATGCAATTTTATTTTCCTGTGCAACTTTAGAATAGATCTTTTCAAAACTAGCTTTTAATCTGACCATAATCATTTTTCTGGATACTAAATAAATGTTCATTATACACATTTAACTGAAAACTAGTGTCGGGTATATGCTTTGCATAATGTTCTATTTTAACCTATCAAAGGGTTAATGAGTTCTAAAAACACATACATATCAACTAAGCTAGAGTCCACGGCAGGGTGACCATATCTCCCTGTGCTGAATACGGGACACCTGGTAAAATTACTCATACTCAAGTGAGTCCAACTATGCAGTACAAACATTCAAATTAACATCAAGTTGACTGAGCCCCCGTTAAAAACAAATACTGCGTAGTTGGATTCTTTTTATTTACCTTCTCTTTAAGCTTTAGGGTTCACACAGTGAGGGGTGACATACGCACCCCTACCCCCCACTCCCACACACACAGGCAGAGGTGACACACTCACACTCCCATACACCTCTCTCACAGGGGGGTTAATCAACCAACTGACCTGACCCTCCCTGTCTGGTGCACTCCGCCCTCCATGCGTGGCTGGGCGCGCGGGATGGGCTCGCCTCTCCTGGTACCTCGTGCTGTGCCTTCCTGAGGCAACACATGAGCAGGGGCGGGCGGGGGGAGGGGCTCATGCAAGTTTACATGCCTCCTCCCTCCCCAGATTTCTGCCAGGGTTCACATCAGAATGTGGCCAGCTGCAGTCTTTCGGCATTGTGTGGGAGGGAAGGTATGGGATCTGCATCCAGCCACAGGGGGGAGGGATAAGAACATAGGAATGGCCACACCGGGTCAGACCAAAGGTCCATCTAGCCCAGTATTCTGTCTTCCGACAGTGGCCAATGCCAGGTGCCCCAGAGGGAATGAACAGAACAGGTAATCATCAAGCAATCCATTCCCTGTCACTCATTCCCAGCTTCCGGCAAACAGAGGGTAGAGACAATGTCCCTGGTCATCCTGGCTAATAGCCATAGATGGACCTATCCTCCATGAATTGATCTAGTTCTTTTTTGATCCCTGCTATAGTCTTGGCTTTCACAACATCCTCTGGCAAAGAGTTCCAGAGGTTGACTGTGGGTTGTGTCAATAAATACTTCCTTTTGTTTGTTTTAAACCTGCTGCCTATTAATTTCATTTGGTGACCCCTAGTTCTTGTGTTATGAGAAGGACTAAATAACACTTCCTTATTTACTTTCTCGAAACCAATCATGATTTTATAGACCTCAATCATATCCCCCCTTAGCTGTCTCTTTTCCAAGCTGAAAAGTCCCAGTTTTATAAATCTCTCCTCATACGGAAGCCATTCCATACCCCTAATCATTTTTGTTGCCCTTTTCTGAACCTTTTCCAATTTCAATATACCAATATATCTTTTTTGAGATGGGACAACCACATCTGCATGCTGTATTCAAGATGTGGACATACCATGTATTTATATAGAGGCAATATGATGTTTTCTGTCTTATTATCTATCCCACTCTGTTCACTTTTTTGACTGCCGCTGCACATTGAATAGATGTTTTCAGAGAACTATCCATAATGACTCCAAGGGTATGGCTACAGTACGAAAGAAATTCGAACTTATTCTATTCGAATTTTCGGAGCGATTTTATACATTCGGTGTTGTGTGTCCCCACTAAAGCACATGAATTCAGCGGAGCGCATCCACAGTACCGAAGCTAGCACCAAATGTCGGAGCGGTGCACTGTGGGAAGCTATCCCACAGTTCCCGCAGTCCCTGCTGCCCATTGGAATTCTGGGTTAAGCTCCCAGTGCACGATGGGGCAAAAACATTCTCACGGGTGTTTCTGGGTGTGTGCCATCACTCGCTCCTCCCTCCATGAAAGCTACAGCAGACGTCATACTGCCAGTAGACGGTGCAGTATGGTGCACCGCCTGTCTCCTGGTACTATGAATCCACCTCACATGACCTCTCGTTTTTCTATCTAATCTTTTATCTAACCATTTCCCACCTTTTTTCAGCTCCCGTGAACCGAGCAGCACAGCTTCCGCCGCAAACTTTGCTCTCCCACTCTTGCATTGCTAGCTAATTTTTCCATGTTGTCTGTCCTGGGCTCGCATGCAAGCTACAGAAGGCAACAATTCCCTGCCATTTTTCGACCATCATGAACTGAGCCGCACAGCTTCCGCCACTTTTCCATGTTGTTGGTCCTGGGCTCTTGTGGAAGCTACAGACAACAAAAATTCCCTGCAGTTTTTCAGCCATCATGACCTGAGCCGCACAGCTTCTGCTGCAAACTCTGTTCACGCTTCCGCCGCAACTCTGCTCTCCTGCTCTTGCAACTCTAGAGAGCTTCCCGACTCCATGAAAGCTACAGAAGACAACCATTTACTGCCTTTTATCGGCCATCTTGAACCAAACGGGCCTCCTACATTTCAAGCCCTTTTTCCAGGATTACCCATGCAGGTGCCATAGCGTGGCAATCATGGAGCCCGCTTAGATCTCTGCTGCAGTTTTGACCATTGTAAATATCTTGCACGTTATCCAGCAGTATATGCAGTACCTGCAAAACCAGGCGGAGAAGTGACAACAGCGCAATTACTATACTGATGAGGACATGGACACAGAAATTCCTAGAAGCATGGCATGTGATGATTGGGAGATCATGGTGGTGGAAACAAGCACAGACTGGTGGGACCGCATAGCGTTGCAGGTCTGAGATGATTCCCAGTGGCTGTGAAACTTTCGTATGCGTAGGGCCACTTTCATGGAACTTTGTGACATGCTGTCCCCTGCCCTGAAGCGCAAAGACACCAAAATGAAAGCAGCCTTCACAACTGAGCCCTTTAAATTGGAAAAAATGGTTTGGTAGTGTGGACGGAATCATTTTTTTTTTCAAATTAACTCGGCTAATTCCGAAATAACAGACTAGTCTAGACCAGGCCCAAGATCTCTTTCCAGAGTGGTAACAGCTAATTCCAACCCCATCATTTTATAGATATAGTTGGGATTATGTTTTCCAATGTACATTACTTTGCATTTATCAACACTGAATTTCACCTGCCATTTTCTTACCCAATCACCCTGTTTTGAGAGCTCTTTTGTAGTTCTCGTAGTGTGCCTCGGACTTAATTATCTTGAGTAGTTTTGTATCATCTGCAAATTTTGCCACCTCACTATTTACCTCTTTTTTCAGATCATTTATGAATATGTTGAATAGGACGGGTCCCAGTACAGACCCCTGGGGAATACCACTATTTACATCTCTCCATTCTGAAAACTGACCGTTTATTCCTACCCTTTTGTCTCCTATCTTTTAACCAGTTACCAATCCACAAGAGGACCTTCCCTCTTATCCCATGACAGCTTATTTTGCTTAAGAGGCTTTGGTGAGGGACCTTGTCAAAGGCTTTCTGAAAATCTAAGTACATTATATCCACTGGATCCCCTCTGTTCACAAGCTTGTTGATCCCCTCAAAGAATTGTAGAGGATTGGTGAGGCATGATTTCCCTTTACAAAAACCATGTTGACTCTTCCCCAACAAATTATGTTCATTTATGTGTCTGACAATTTTGTTCTTCACTATAGTTCAACCAGTTTGCCCGGTACTGAAGTCAAGTTTACCAGTCTGTAATTGCCAGAATCACCTCTGGAGCCATTTTATAAAATTGGTGTCACACTAGCTATCCTCCGCTCATTTGGAACAGAAGCTGATTTAAATGATAGGTTACAGACTACAGTTAGTAGTTCTGCAATTTCACATTTGAGTTCCTTCAGAACTCTTGGGTGAATACCACCTGGTCCTGGTGACTTATTACTGTTTAGTTTACTAATTTGTTCCAAAATCTATCGACACTCAATCAATCGAAGGAACGTATCCTCAGATTTTTTTCACAGCTAAAAAGAAATGGCTCAGTTTGAAATCCCCCAATCGCTACTTGAAGATGACCTGACCCACATCTTGAAAGAGCTCATACTCTTTCGTCTTCCCGCCTCGCCTTCCTGTGCTGGAGAGCAGCTTGTCTCTTTGTGCCCGCAGTGTCAAAAAAGTGTGCAAAAGAGCTAACTCTAGGCTGCTGCTGTCTACCAACATAATCCAGCTGCCTCCTGTCCCCTGGCTACAGTGCAGGCAGGAAGGGGTTTAAATCCTAAGGATGCATTCTGCACCAGGGCTCAGGGACCTGATTGGGCTTCAGCTAACCAGCCAGAGAGGTGGCATCAGCAAGGGAGGGCACCTAGGGGACAGACTTGGCAGGGGGGGGGGGGGGTGAAGAGGGTGCTAAGTCCCTGCCCTGGGGGCTGCTATGGAGCCTGCAGGTTCAGGCATGAACAGGCTGGAAATTGCTTCCCCTCCTCCCTCCCTAGGGTAACCATATTTCTCTATGCTGGATATGGGACACCTAGTAAAATTACATGTATTCAAACGAGTTCAATGGCAATCAGTCAGAACTAGGCATTACAAATGTTCAAACTAACATCAAGCTGACTGAGCACCTGTTAAAAAAAAATTCTGCATCATTGGATTTTTTTTATTTACCTTCTTATCTTTAAGGGTTTAGGGTTCACACAGGGAGGGGTGACATACACACCCCTACTCTTCTCCCCTCCCCCACTTGCCTATAACTTTCTCACACGGGTGGGTGTGGGGGGTGACTGACCAACCCTACCCTCCCTGCCCTGCACTATCCACCCTCCATGCCTGGCTGGGCTCCCGGGACTGTCCCACCTTTCCCAATGCCTGGCACCTGAGGTAATACATAGGTGGGGGCATGCAGAGTCACATCCTCTCCCCTCCCCAGATTTCTGGCATAGTTCACACCAGAATGTGGCCAGCAGCAGCCTTTAGGAACTGTGTGGGAAGGAAGGGACAGGAACTACTTCCAGCTGCAGGGGATGATCTGGTCTGTGTCTTTGCTGAGCTCAACTTTTCTCCCCACCCGTTTACTATGGCTGGAAGCAGCTTGTCCCTTCTTGCCCACACAGTGTGGAAAGGCAGTTAACATCTCCAGGCTGCTGCTGGCTACTGGCACCAACATGACCCAGCCACCTCCTGTCATCCCCCGCACTCTCTCCCCTCCCCCTCCTCCCCCAGCTACAGCACAGACAGGAAGGGGTTAAGCCCTCAGCATGCATTGTGCACCAGGGCCCTGGGAACTTGACTGCAGGGGGGTCAGCAAATCTGGCCAGAGAGGTGGCTTAGTAGAGGATGGTGCCATGGGGATGGAGCAGCCCCATGCTCCCTGGGCTCAAGAGCCAGGCGGTGTGGGAGGAGGCAAGTGAAGAGGGTGCTAATCCCCTGCCCAAGAGGCGCTGTGGAGCCTGCAGGTTCAGGGCATGAACAGGCTGGAAATAACTTCCCCTGCCCTGCCACCCCAGAGCTTAGATGAGCGGCAGAGAGGCTTCCCATGCTAGCACTCTGTGGGGCTTTGGCACATGTGGGGCTCAGTTCCTCCTGGGCAGCGCCCCGGGCTGAAGAGAAAGGAGCCTGCTGTTGGTGAGCTGAGCAGTCTGACCAGGGGCTGGTTGTCTGAACAGTGCTGGGAGCAGGATGCGCCCCAGCAGTGGGGATATGGAAGAGCAGCATGTCGGGGGAAGGAAGGGGGATGATAGCAAGAGAGGGAGCACGTAAATGGCTGATGGGTGACATGTGACTGGTCGCCTCTTGGCGCCTGCCTGCACGCACCAGCACAAACTGCATCTTCTCCCTGCCACCAGCCTTGCACTCCCACCCCCATTATCAGCCATTAGACCACCCCCCACTCACCGCTGATGGGAGGGTGGCTGGTGAGCAGGAATCTGGCCAGCAACAGGACCCACCAGTACTCTGGGAGTGGGGGGGAAAAAGACAGAAAATACAGGACAATTTGCCCATTTTTAAGGAAAAGTCAGGACACCTGCAGGAGGGCTTAAATACGGGACTGTCCCTTTAAAAATAGGACATCTGGTGACCACTAGTCCATGGGAGCTATTCTATTCCTATTGGCTACGGGTTTTCTGCCCTCAGAGATGGTTAGCTTTTTCGATATTACTTTTTAAAGAAAAATTACCCTAAAGTACTCAACTCCACCTTCTGATATGCACACACAACTCCCATTGACTGCAGAGGGAGTTCTGCACATTCATTCAAGGATAGAATTTTACCAAAGGTTATAATGAAAATAGACTGGCTTCTAAATTCTGTCACTTTCCAACTCAAACTTTTTCGCATGTTATAAACAAGTGAAAATGGTGTATAATGGAAAGTGTTAGCCAAAGGTGACCTTAATATTGGACATCGCTGCTGCACTGCCTATAATGTATTGCAGAATAAAATTATCACAACCATGTAATCTTATGCTCAGGTAGTGTAATTCATAATGTATGTAAGACTTTAAAAAAAAACAACCTTCCCTTAGGTTGCTTTTCTTTGTAGAAATGAAGATTATGTTCTTCTGCTCTTGAGTGATTGGTACAGATGGGAAGGATTAAAAAATAAACACTCCATAAAAAATGTTCTGTGTGCTACACACACAAATCCATACAATGATTATATCTATCAAGATCTACCACTTTTTTTCACAAAGTGATTTTTGGCTTTGTTAAAGTTGCCAGATTGCTGGTGCTGGAGAAGGAAATATTAGGTTTATTCACACAACCGATAAGTTATATGACTCACAGGTTAAATAGCTATTGTACAGATTTCTGTATACTGCCCTGCCAATATGTCTCCATCCTGACCTGGAAGGATCCTGATCTCTAGAGGGAGATCCCTATGATCAGTTCTGAGTCTCTCAGGGCACAGTTGTACTGCATGTGAAGGTGTGATTGCAATGCCCATAGGCATATCTGTGCTAGTTTTAATCTAGATTGCACAGGTACCAGCAGTAGTGAGAACACAGCAGCGTAGGCTAGCCACCTCAGTTGTGGCCAATCACACCTATGGCTTTTATCTAAATAACAAGTTTTATTAAAATGATTAATTATGAAGCAACAAAAGAAAGGAAAATGTGGTTGTTATTTATAAGTTAAATGCATAAATAGAAAGTTGTTAAATCAATCTCTTTTTTCCCTTCTGCTAGCTAAAGCAAGATGAAGGTTAGGTGGCATTTCTCTCTGTACTCCCTGAAGAGCCTGGAAACAAAATACAGCAACTTTGAACAACAAAAATGTTCAACAAACTTTGCTCTGCAACAGATTATTCTTGCTAACCAGGACCTGACTTTGCAGCCAATGAGCACTCAGAAATGCCACACTTCGTATGGATCACAGGAACAGGATAATAGTACAAAAGGAAGATTAGTTATCTAAATTACTGATCATTTGGGGAAAAATACCCATTTTATATTATTACAACTTCTTTAAGGGAACATCTATATTAGTAATATTTAAATTTGAATATTCCATTAGATCAGTCTTGCAATTCTCATTTTTAATCTGTCACTCTGTAGTGTATACTATATTGAGAGGGAGAAGTAAATATGTTTTGATTTCTTACTTAGTTTCAATAATCTTCATTGTTAATTGAAAGAATTTGGTGGGAGAGGCATAATAAATCTTGGACCTGGTTCTTCTATTCCATTCAGGCAAACTGTCCCTGGATGATCACATTAATGAAAGATATGGCATTGGTCCCCTTCATACTTTACATATTTAGACAGTCTAGTCTCATATAAATGTCTCTTAAAATTATTTTGTGTGTGAATTTAGTGCTCATGAAAGTGAGGAACTAAGGCCAGGCATAGTGCTGACAGGTGTTTGTGTAAGCTCACACATAATCCTCTTGTGCACCTCAATAGATTTAAATTTGACCTAGTTAAACCAGCTCATTGCTCTCAATGTAGATTCACTTAAACCAGTTTAATCCTTGTTTAAATCAGTTTAGCTTGCCTTGGTATGTTATGCTAATTTACATTTGTTTGCATTCATTCACATTTCAGTGAATATAAGTTGGTCTAAGGGAATCTAATTTCTATCACCTTACAGTTCACCTCTGAATGTGACCTTAGGTCTCCAAGGAGCTTAGAATGTTGATTATCATTGTATTATACAGCTGGATTATTTAGACTACAAATAAGTGAATTTCAAGTAATTGGAAGCAGATGAGTAATGCCCTGTATGTTTGTTCCTTGTCTGCAAAATGTACCTCTACTAGCAATAAGTGTATGCAGTACATGTGAACTATTGCGTTTATATTATAATTAATCTTCCCACTTTTCATCAGTGGCTAGTTTCTAAGTTTCACAGCCGGCAGTTTTGTACAGTATTTAGATTTTAAATCAGTATGCAGTTAGTAATAACTACAGATATAAGTTAAAAGATCCCAGCATGTTTGTTTTTTTTAAATGTCTGGACAATTTTCTTTCCTCAGTCAGTAACATGCACACTTTTTTGTGGGTTAGGTTTCTTTCACTTGTTCATTTCACAATATTAGTTTCATAACACTGAAACAAAACACAAACTAGTCCATCTTGCATCAAGCATTATTACCATCAATTTTCATCTTGATATAGTCACATTTAAATATTATATACAGACTTGTTCTTTTACTACTGAATAGGTCGGGGGAGGGGGGGGGAGTCTTCTGCTTTCATACAAAAGCTGACAGAATCAAGTTAGATATTAACTCTACAAGATAGTGAAATGGCACCATTATAAAAGGGACTTGTCTGGCCTTTGTCCTTCTTTCATCCTTAGTGGGTTTTGTTGTGTGGTTCTATCACCCTGCTACTTCCATAGCTAGGAGTTTCTTTTTCTCTCTTGCCTATATAGTTGTTTCTCTCTGTGTAATGTATTCAAATAGAATATTTTCTTTGTTTACAGTCATTGTTACTGTCATTAAACCAAACAGTTTATTCTTTTCATTTACCAACTATTACAGCATGAAAAGTAACAAATATCAGCTGTGCTATGGTGACAGGCATATTTATTGCCTTCTTCAAGAGCTTTGATGTACTAATCCTTGCAAAATTAAATTCTCTTCCCTTTGAATTCAGTCCTGAACTCCATAAGATCTTAAACCAAATCTAAATGCATATCAATGTAGCTGCTATTTTGGTAGTCCAGATGGCAGGTAAGAAAAAACATTTGTTTTTGAAAACCCTTCCACTGAGATGAGTATTGAAGTACTTTACATGTGTTTATTATATAATTGGTTTAAATAGAGATAACTGAAAATGATATGTGAGTGAAGTTCCCAAACATTTTCTGTATAAGGCTTTTCTCCTATTTATTATGAGTAATTTTGATGGTTGTGCATAGAGGCTACATCCAAGATCAGTGACCCATTGTGGTAGGCACTGTACAGATGTACAGTACAAGACAATTAGTCCCTGTCTTAAAGGGTTTACGATCTAAATACGGGGTGCAGAGGAATGAGGAAATAGAAGCAGAGACGTGAAAACACTTACCTAAGGTCACAGAGAAAGTGGCAGAGCTAGGACTAAAACTCAGGTCTTCATAGTCTCAGTCCAATGCTCTGTCTTCTGGACCACACGGACAAGTATATATGCTATTGACTCCCCGCAGGCCATCCCTGTGCCCATGTGGTGCCCCATTGTCTTTAATGGAGCTCTGTCTGGGAATATGGGGCTGCCTGTGTGAAGTCACTTGGAGGATTAGGGCCTAAGGTTGCTACTGAGCCTTTCTGAGATAGAATATTATATACATACTGAAGATAGGGGCATAGATGTATGGAGAAAAAATAAGTGAATAGGTATATTTGAAATAAATGGGCCAAATTCTGTTGTGCCACCAATGTATGTCCTGGGTAATTCCACTGTCTCCAGTTTTGCTCGAGAAGTAATGGAATTATTGAAAAAAATCACGAGACAGGGTAGTAAAATTCAGTCTGATGTCGTTCCTGACTCAGGAAGTTACAAGGAGAGAATACCCAGATAAGCACAAGAACCAGCACTCTGGGATTCATGTTCCCAACATTCTTTTGTTTAGCCTGAGGGAAAAGATATGCTCTGAGGCATCAAAAGCTAAAGAAAGGAGAAATACACAAAAGCAAAAAACAGCAGGCATAGACAACCTATGGCACGTGTGCCGAAGGCGGCACGCGAGCTGATTTTCAGTGGCACTCACACTGCTCAGGTCCTGGCCACCGCTCTGGGGGGCTCTGCATTTTAATTTAATTTTAAATGAAGCTTCTTAAGCATTTTAAAAACTTTATTTACTTTACATACAACAATAGTTTAGTTATATATTATAGACATAGAAAAAGACTTTCTAAAAACGTTAAAATGTATTACTGGCACGCGGAACTTTAAATCAGAGTGAATACCTGAAGACTAGGCACACCACTTCTGAAAGGTTGCTGACCCCTGGTTTACAGCATCATAGAGTTTAAGGCCAGAAGGGACTACCAAACGACCTAGTGTGACCTGCTGTATTCCACAGGCCACCAACACAACTCAAGAACCAAAATTAGATCGAAGTATTGCAGCCCACAGGAGGCTAGACTATTATATGCCACAGGCAGAGAATAGGAGGGACTGAGGTGCACCAGTGCCCAAGAGCCCCACAATGGCAGAGAAATGATTACGTGAGATACACTCAGCTAATCCTGCCAAGTGATCCATGCCCATGTGCTGCAGAGGTAGGTGAAAAACGCCCCAGGTCACTGCCAATCTAATCTGGGGGAAAATTCCTTCATGATACAACATATGGTCATCAGTTATATCCTGTGAGCAAGGGCCAATTATCTAAGCACTTGAAAGGGAGAATGCTCAGTCCCCCCTCAGAGCCCTGGCCCTACCTATCCTACATCCCATTTCCAGTTGTGGCCATCTCTGATGCTTCAGAGGAAGGAGATTAAAACAAAAATTATACTAGGGAGAAAAAAAATCCCTTCATGCCCCCTGCAGGTGGCCAACTGAAACCCCGAAGCATGAGCTTTTACAAACACAAGACATAAACTGGAAGTGAGCCCCAGGATGGCTGAGGTCTGCCCCTACCATCAGCCTTCTTTTTGCTAGACTAAACAAGCCAAGCTCTTCCATTTCCTCTCATAGGACAGGCCCTTCATTCCCCTGATCATCCTAATAGCAGTTCTCTGCACCTGCTTTAGTTTTAAATTCGTCTTTCTTGAACATGGTGGCCAGAATTGTACAAAGTATTCCAGATGAGGTCTTACCAGTGCCTTGTACAATGGCATGAATATTTCTCCATCTCTACTCGAAATGCCTTGCCTGATATTTTAAAATCAAGCAAGCAACAGAACTTTTGTTATTTCAGCAACTAATATTGTATAGAATGATAAATTTGTTCATTTGGAAATCCATGACCTGATCCTGCAAATCTTTATTCATGAGTAGCTCTTAATCATGCATATCTTGATCTCCTCCATGTTCTCTCTTAAAATATGCTGTACTTCAAAGAAGTACTTAAAAAGGATAAAAGAAAATGTTGTCTTTCAGAACTTCCAAACAAAAATAAGAACTGTCTGATAAATTTCACTCTTCACTGTTTTTGTTGCATGTCTGTTTTCATTGGTACACTGTCCATTTAAGTTCTTGAACTAGCACAAGTCTTCTGTCCTTCGCTTGATGGCACTAGATGGTCCTACATAAAAGAATTAATAATTATTATTTACATAGCAAAAAAAGTCTGCAGGGCCCATATCCTTCTGTCTTTAAAAGAACCTAGCACATTTATGTTGCTATGTAAACAATAACACTTCATTTTATGTAACAACATGAAACATTATCAGGAGAAGAAAACTAGTTGCAGGACTTTGCAGAATGTCTCTGTAGTCCTAGACAAAGCTAGGAAGATCCTGGACTGTTTGCTTCTGGAAAACAGACCAATATAAACAAACATTTTGCAAGTTTATATATACAAAAATAAATCTTTTGACCATGGGCATAGTTTTGGGGCAGACAAGTGCCCCCCGCCCCAAATTGCAAGCTTTGAGCAGGTGTAGAATTTTCCCTCTCCTGCACACAGACCTGTTGAATGGCTGGTGATGCCTCCACAAATATAGAAGTCAAACTGTGCCTATGCTTTTGACTGATAAAATGAAATGTTGATACATTTCAGGTCTCCTGGAAGAAAAGGCCTGGGACACTGGCACAACATGATGAAAAACCAGGACTTATCTAGTAAAACACCCAGTAAAATTGTGGGTGAAATCCTGGCCCCACTGGCTACATCTACACTGCATTGTGAACCTGGGTCTGTGGAACCCAGTCTCATGGACTCTGTTTACAGCCTGCGCCTGAGCAGCCACACTGCATGGTCAACCTGGGTTTACAATTGCTGGATCTGAGTTTTTCAACCACACTAACACGTCCACATTACACAGACTTGGATCTACAGCTCGAGCTATCTCCACACGGCAAAATGATAGGGCTTGGACCTGAGTCTGAGTGGAACCTAGGCTCTGACCCACCCCGCACGGGTAGTTAGCTAGGACATAGGTTGATACGCCCAGTGAAGGCAATGGGAGTTTTCCTGATGACTTCAGTGGGGCCAAGATTTCACTCCTTATATAAAGAACTCTCCTGGACCTTGTAAACCATGATAATAGGCTGTGAGGAGGACAGAAATTCTGTTTCACAAAGGATTTCAAAATTTGGCTTCAATTCTAACTGGAATGAAACTGAAACATTGTGAACTTCTCCACAAAGGAAAATTCAGGAAAACTTTGGATTGATCAAAACATTTTGTTTTGACTGAATCGAAATATTTCATTTTTATTTTGACCCGTTTTATATTACATTGTTTGTACAGCACCTAGCACAATGAAGTCACCACCACGCACTACAGTAATACAAATAACAATTCTAACACGGAATTTTTAAAAACTGTAATAAAAAGTAACTTGAAAATGAAAAATTAAAATATTTCATTTAGAAAATGTCAGGACATTTCAATATTGTCAGGACTTTTCCCCCGGTTTTTGTTTTAAGATACATTTTGGTGCAATTGATGTGATTTCACTAAGTGTTTCAGTCAACTCAACTGCTTTTTCTGATGGAAAATGGTTCTGTCAAAGTTTTTCCAACCAGCTCTAATTAGCAGCAATGCATAATATATATATGTTACCTTCTGAGAAGTGTTGCCTTCATATTAGCTATGCTCTACATGGCATACAGTGTGAATATTTGTGCTTTTCACAATGTCAGTTCTCTCTTACTCCAGTACATATAAGTATATTGTCAGGTCTAGCAAGGCAATAATAATATATTAAGATTGCAGCACCTTTTCTAACACATCACTCTTCCCATAGTTAATAGCCTCCAGAGATACTAGACAAAAAATCAGAATCCAGAAAAAGGAAAGAAATTGATCGTTTAACTGAAATGTCTTTGCTGCTTTACATACATAATCCTCTTTCTCTTACAAGAATACAAAAAATCAAGCGTAAGGACATAGCAATGTGTGGGAGCAGAAGCTCCTCTCCTCATTCTAGTTTGTCCTGTTTTATTTAAAAACTGATTAATTCATGTCATATTACAGCTGAATCTAGCCTTTCTAGATGTTGGTTCCATTTTGACTGACAGTTCAGTGATAGGACTAACCGAGAAGCCAAGCCATGCTAATGTATTTCACCTGAAAGGCAGGATGGGAAAGAAAATGTGGTGCTTCAGTAAAAAAGGCATTTCATTGTAAAAGGCCTTTGATTTCTTGCATGTGCTTTTGTTTGACAATCTCACTTGACTGATTAGGAGTTTGGCATAATTTGTACACTGCAATAACAGTTTAATAGTTATATTACTTTTTTTTGTCAACTGATCATATCTTTGGTGTGAGACATTTTGTAGTTTAAAAATTAATGCTTTTTAGTGCAATGATCGAGAAACTTTACAGTTGCTTACAATATGCTTTTGCTTTGGCAGTGACTTTTATGTGATAACGGTCCTAGCAGGAGCTATTATATGTCAGAAATATTATTTTGTAGGGCTTTGTTTTAGAAGTCAGTTGTTATTACTATGATATACTTGGTGTATCATTGCAAAATGACTTAGCAGAGATATAATACTCAAAGTATAATTCACTTCAGTGAAAAACAGCAATTGTGGCCTAATGACTAGAGTGCTGTAGTAGGATGCAGGAGACCTGATTTCTCGTTCCAGTTTTGCTGCTGGCCGGCTGTGTGACCTAGGGCAAGTTATGTCATCCTGATATGCCTCAGTTTCCCCATCTACAAAATAATGATAGTGACCTTTGTTAAGTGCTCTGAGATCTACTGATAATAAGTGCTAGGTATTATTACTAAGCACAAAAGTAACATCAATTTAAATCAGATTAGAACAGCGGTTGTCAAACTTTTTTTTCTGCAGAGCACTTGAAAATTGCTCAAGGTCTCAGCAGACCACTTAATTAGCTTTCCAAATATTGTTTGTACTGTTAGCTAACTATTGTAAAGTGCTATGGATAAAAGTGTTATATTAAAAAAACTCTTAATAATAAGTGTATTTTTGTTCTACAAATAAAAGCACACAACTCATATTTTAATAGCAGTAGTCTTACCTTTCTAATGCAATGGATATGCCCACTCTCCCCCCCTGCAGCAGCCTCCGAGCTGGGGCTGGAAAGGGGGGAGTCTCCCCCATCATGGCAGCTCCCAAGTTGGGGCTGGGAAGGAGGTGGGGGGGTCTTCCCTGCCACAGCAGCCCCCAAGCTGAGGCTGGGGAAGGAGGGGAGTCTCCCCCACCATGGCAGCCCCCAAGCTGAGGCTGGGGAAGGGGGGAAGTCTCCCCCACCATGGCAGTCCCCAAGCTGGGGAAAGTCGTCTTCTTTCTCTGGCCGCCACAGCCCTACACATCCCAAATTTCCCCCTAACCCCCCATTCTCACCCCACTGCCCCCTCCCACCTACCCCATATTCCCCCCCAAGGCCACCACCTCATCTTACATGTGCATCTTCTCCAGGGTCTAGGCACCTAATTAGTGGAAACACGCCTGTGTGACTCCACTAATTAGGTGGGTGGCCCTTCATTCTCTTGTGTGTGGCCGCCCAGGTGCGCACTTTAGAGGGAACTATCTGCGGACCACCTGAATGGAGCTCACGGACCACTGATGGTCCACGTACCACAGTTTGAGAACCTCTGGATTAGAACATATCCCTGGCCAGCACTAGGATATACAGGGAGTGCACATCCCTCTCCCAGCAAAGGGGAGGCTATGACAGATTTTTGTCCCCTAGGCATCTTTGTTAAGGTTTACACCAGCAGGAACCCATTTAAACCTAGGTTGACTCTATTCCTATATACTGAGACTGAAATCCTAGTCATAGTGCCTGTCCCAAGCTTGATTGCTCACAAAAAGAAAGCTGTATGCTTCACCGTGACCTCTCCTGTCAGGACTGCCCTTCTCTAACTTACATGAACAACTGATCAGATGTTTAAAAAATATTGCTATTTTTTCTATCTGCATCCAATGCAAGGAGTAGGTTAACTAGAATGCAATGAGCTAAGCTATTGTTTAGCCATTCTTAATTCAAATGCCTTTGTATACAGTATGAAAAAGTGCACGTATTTGCAGTCAGGAGAGCTGGATGAATTCTGCTTGGGGTGAGTGTGTAAGGCTCCCATTGTGAGGATATATGATGTTTGAAGTCAATAGGAGCAGCATAGGTCTAACCCGGAGCTCTAACTGAAATCAACAGGAGTTTAGCCTGAGTAAAGAGTGCTGAAAAAGGCACTTGTCCTTCACAAAAACAATCACTGATGAGGGAAAAGAAGGACTTGTGACTAGATCAGATGATAAGGAGTCAGATAATCTGACTTCATTTCCAGGTTCTGCTGAAGATTTTCTGCATGATCTTGGGCAAATCACTTAGCTTCCTTGCTTCATCTTTTTACAAAAGTCCTATAGAATTAATAGAAAAGTATATCCCTGCTATACAATTCTGTGGGGTGATTAAAAAAAGCTAGAGAAAGAATTCCGTTCTGTATTACAATCTACAGGTTTGTAGGGTGAGGTCTATGAACCTCCTGGTTTCACCACGATTTCATTTTGTAGGACTTGTCCATAAGCACAGTTTATCCATTTGCAAATGAAGGTAATAACTTAACTTCACTAAGATACCATGAAGCTTAGAGTCTGATCCTGCTCCCACTGAAGTCAACTGCAAAGCTCCGATTGACTTCAGTTGTGCAGGATCAAATCCTTTATGCATCAATGCATGTACAGATTTTTGAGATTCTCTGGTAGAATGAGCAAAGTAATCATGGTTTTTACTTCCGTTGTACTTGTTCTGTCCATTAATCTCCCCTGTTCTGGTCCCCACATGAGCAAGATGAATCGCATTTTCTGGGAATCAGTATAGCAGAAAAACCCAGACTGAAAATGCCTGATGTGTATACTTTGAGTATATTAGTTAACAAATGCATTTTATTCATCATCTTATTAGGAAAGTGTGACATATATTTGCCATTTTTTTCAACAGACATGAAAGGCTGTTAGAAAAATTAAATTTGAGGAATGTTAATATTGCGCAATTAAATTCTGGAAAGTCGACAAATGCCAATGATAGGGTAGCATATGCAACCTTAGCTCTGCCCCCTTTGTGTATGGATTACAATAGTCTTTAATTACATGATCATATTAGTATTTCTTAATACAGTATATCATATTTTCGATGGTCTTAGATACACATGTGGCATCTTGCTACTTATGTTAATTACACTTGGCCAGAACATCTTCCATGTACTTCGAGGAAACTCTGGGTTTAGATCCCCTACTCTTCACACAGAAGCAGGGTCCATTAGAGCCTGCAGAGGGGGTTCTGCAAAGGGTCCAGAGTGTTCTTTGGATGGGCTGGTCGAAAATATTGCTCCCTCAGCCCCCCATGAAACTTTCTCGGAAAAGGCAATAACAGCATCCTGTGCCTATGCAATAGAACTGCATCAGTTCAGCTGCGATAGACATTATACAGAATCCCATATAGGTCAAACAAGGCCCTCCATGGCTGCAGAGAACTGGGCAAGATTTGTACCTTAGGAATAGGGAAACTATTTCTTTTTTGTAAAACTGGCAAAGAGTTCTGTGGCACCTTATAGACTAATAAATGTATTGGAACATGAGCTTTCGTGGGTGAATACCCACTTCGTCGGATGCATGTTCCAGACTAACACGGCTACCCCTCTGATACTATTTCTTTTTTGTAGTTTCAGTGCATCTCACATTCCATTCTGAAACAATTAGTGTCAAAATACTCACTAAATCGTACCATAAGCTTCACCCTACAAGCAACATTTTCATTCACACTTTCTCATCCTCTGCAACAAGACTAGAATGTAAGACATCAGTGGAATTCAGACCTATGACCTTCTGAATATGCACGATGAACCCACTTTGAAAGAGGCATACACTTCAACCTCAGGACTGCTTTTGTTATGTTTGGTATGGTGCAATTACTAAAATAAGATTGTTGGAATGCCTTCTTATCCACTACTCTGATCATGCAGCACGTGTAGACCTAGAAACTGGCTCATTTAGTCACCTATCGTGTATATGACATCTGCTTTAGCTCATTCTTGTGGTTTTAAACAAATTAGCTCACAAGGCCAATTAGGCTATTCAAGGGTTAAATGTGATCCTTGCAAATAGTAACATTTCATCTCATGTTTTGGAGAAAGAATGACTTCTGTTTTCATAGTTACAGCTTCTGCCTTTGTTACATCATCACAAGGCACTGGAATTTAGCTTTTCTTCTTTCAGTACCTTTTTAAAAAAAATGCAGAAGGGTTGACCCCACACAGCTTACTAATATATCTTAATTGGTAAGTTTTTATCTGTCTTAATTGTTTAACCTAAAATAACTATTTACATAGATTTTTAAGTGTTCAAGGTACAATCATTAACTGATTAATACCTTTACTCATGTGAGATAGGTAGGTAAATACTGTTCATTTTAGTGATGGGGAATCTGAGGCAGAGATTATATGACCTGCCTCAGGCCACTCAAGTAAAAGGTGGGATTACAAAACAGGAGTTCCTGACCCGCAGGCCTGTGCGCATGTCACTAGACCACATTCTCTCTTGCTCACTTTCCAAGATGATGCTTTTATCATGTTTCACAGCTTCTTTCCAACATCTAATAATTTAGGTTAAGGGAGGCGAAAAACTGTGGTGTCTATTGCTAACTATATTCTCTTCAGGTTATAGTACCGTATATATCCAAAGTAAGAACACTTTGAAAACCTAAGAGAAAAACATTAGCTTTTAGTGGATGTGTTTGGGGCAGTAGGGACATACGTATTAAGATCTGATGATCTTTGGAAGACTGAAAATTCCCAGGAAGAAAGCTGAGAGACAAAAATCTGAAGTATTCTTGAGACTGTGGAAAGGAGCAAGGATGTGATCAGATAGGCAGAAGAGAGAGCTACATTTTGACTGAAGATAGAGGGAAAGGAAATATTAAAACTAAATCAATGAGATAAGAGAATAAAGGAATCAGCTGAAGTAGCAGGCCTTTTTGGGTAATGTAGAGTGGAAGTACCTAGACTTGGAGATTTGGGCACTTTAAAGTCTACCTGTATTTTACATTGACACTGAGATCTCTGCTTTCATGATACTTCACTAATGCATGATATAGTGGCGCTTACATGTGAACACTCTAACTCAACTAGCACCAGACAAGAAATCACAGCACTCTTTCAAACTGGGGGAAGGAAAATATACTGAGTTAGCTAGTTATGGGATGGCACAGGGACTTGTCATACATATGGGAATTTGGGCACTCAGACAGAGGAATGTTTGAGTTTTAGGGGGTAGAAAAAAGAGATGGGAAAAAATAAGCAATTTTCCTTATCCTGTTTTCTCATCTCACATTTTAACTTGATATCTGGTATTTCTTTGTATCTGAAACATCAGTGTTTGAGTAAGAAGAGATACGATCCACAGGGCACAAGGAAAAGTAAGTAAAATGTTCCTCCATCAGTCCACGTAGTGGATTGAACAGGTATGCCATTATCCAAGAATGAATCTTTGTTCCGATTAAATAGAGCATATAAATGGTTTTGATCTCAAAAGCGAAGTCATTGTGCCCTGTGTATAAACATGCAAATAGAAATTATATCCTGTCAGTTAAAAATTAAAACAAACTGTGGTTATTGTAATTCCTGACATAACCTGGAGAGTTCTTAAAGCTGTATGCTTAAGATGTTAAAAAGTACACAAGAAGAGAGCAAGGTACGTGGCTGAGTTTAGTATTAATACTGTTTGCAATAGTTCACACCAAAATCTTGCCTCTTAGTCATCAAGAAATTAATAACAGATCACAAGAATTCAGAGTTCAAGAGAAAGTGATATTAAGATAAATGATCAAATTCACATAATTAATAATATGCACCTTAAATCTAGCTAAAGGTAGGTTTTATATTATAAGTTTTTAAAAAGCAATTATGTAAATTGCAGGAAATGATTTGCACTGTGAGTGTATTACATACATGGGGGTCAGTGAGACTCAGAGAGAAGACTTCAAAGTCATTTTCAAGAGTCCAACAAGTTTGAGCACAAAATACAAGGAATATTTCCTGTGACAAGGAGGCTAGAGAGTGTTAAGGCAATGTACACTAGTTAAGCATGAAATAAATGCAAAAATCCATGTATGCAATATTTAACAAGGTTGTTCTGTGTTTCTGAAGGTCTCTTCCACAGGAAACAACTTGAGAGTGTGAGAGGCTGGCTAAGATTTTATAGACAGCCTTTACCTACGAGCCTTTCAGGTTCTATAATCAGGATGTGTAGCAAACTGGAAACAAAATGGTGTAAAAACAAACTTTATTTTTATATTGCTTATATATAAAACTATATTTGCAGATGCCAAGAACAGTGAACAGTAACGTAGCAATATCATGATTCCCCTTTAAACCTACTATGTTAGATGTTGGAAACATGCAGGGAGCTGTAGAATAATTACTGATGACTCATTAGGACAGGTGAGGCTCATTAAATTCCTCTCTGAAAATAAAGAAAGTGGGAGTAGTCCTCTAGCAAAGGAAGCAAAGGTTTAGGACCAAGATATTGGTCCTGGCATGAAAGAACCATAGGAACCACATTCATATCTAACCAGTTGGCTGAGGCTTGGGAATGTATGTTAGATTACTTTGGAATTATGTTTTTGTTAATATACTAGATTCCAAGAGAGGTGACTTTTGCTGTACAAAGAGATAGTCTTTATTCAGTGAAAAAAAATTACATTAAGAGTTAAGATTGCCTGGTGGTATGTCATCCTCTGCAGAATGCTGAATTGAGCACAACTCAAATGTCTGAGTACGAGAAAATTCATGGTTCATGCAAACTTAACTCTGCCCTCTTTCAGCTATGCCCTGTTAACACACATACCTTTATTCTGCACAGTTGCTGAAATGTACAAGCTCTTCACCTCCTTTTACATCCCATCTACTCCCACCCACAGGATTCCATCTAACAGTATAAAAGGACAAAAAGGAGGGAAAGAAAAAAGAAGCGCTCATGCTACATTCCCTCTGTTCCACTGGAGTTGGCAGTAGTCAGTGGGAACTGTTTAGACACACTTCAGGTACACTTCAGTACACACTTCAGGTGTTTGGTGCACCTATCCTAAATAGCAGAGGCAGTAGCTGGACCTGCTTGATAAAGGTGTTCTTTTGATATGAGGACACCTTTGGATTACTTCGAGATGTGTGATAGAGCTGTGGTTATGATACGAGATCTATGTTTTTCACCCTCCGATGTGTGAGAACAAAGGGAAAATCTGCATGTGTACCTTCAGGATCCAGTATGCATTATTTCAGGGATGAATTGGGTACATCAGTTGCCCTCAACCTTTCCAGATTACTGTATCCCTTTCAGGAGTCTGATTTGACTTGCATACCTCCAAGTTTCTCCTCACTTAAAAACTACTTGCTTATACAATCAGATATAAAAATACAAAAGTGTCACAGCATGCTATTACTGACAAATTGCTTACATTCTCATTTTTACCATATAATTATAAAATAAACCAACGGGAATATAAATATTGTACTTACATTTCAGTGCATAGTATCCCCACCTTGTTTCCAGTCTGAATTTGTCTAGCTTCAATTTCCAGCCTTAGGATCATGGTATACCTTTTATTACAAAGGGTACTCATGGTCAGTAGTGAGCTAGGATATGAGAGCAGTATCAGCTGCATGAATTCCAGGTAAAGTACAAGCGATCAACGTCAGGTGTAGCTGTACTGAATGGCGGAGACAGTAGTTATCTCTGCTTGGTAGAGGTGTGTTTGCAAGATCTGTGATTACTTTGAGATGTATGACAGAGCTGTGACTATGACATGAGGAGATCTATGTTTTGCATCCCTTCAGCATCTGTGCAGAATTATGTAAATTGTGCCAGTAGCAGGACTTAGGGCTTTTCATTACATAGGATATTATCAGCAGAAATGTGGAACGTAAGAAGATTCTAATGCTTTAATAATGGTTAATGCAAATGGTTTGGTTGAGATGATATCCTGTGAGTATGCGTAAGGGTATGCATAAAAAGCTGTGAAGTGATTGTTAAATTGTACATGTGAGGTATTACTTCCGGGGAGCTGCCTAAGTGTATGAGTGTATGCTAGGAGCTGGAACCTCCTGAATCTGACAGTTTCAAGGACCAGTGTGCCCTGTGGATATTGAGGCATTACTTGAAGAGGGTAAACAGAAGGTGGTATGGACAACCTTTTCCCGTCCTCCACTCCTTTTAGTCCTTGTGTTCTGTGTATATGTGTTAACGGCATACTGAGGCATTGCTGAAAGAGGACAGAGAAGGTTGCATGGGCAACCTTAATCTTAACTGTGCATTTTCTAAGGGAGAGTAGGGACAGGGATCCAACCCCATAGATAGTCATGGGCACAGGATCACCAGATCATGGCACACTGGCTCAGACATTCCTAAAGGGCAAATCCCTCATATTCCAACTAATATAAGGGGGGAGAAGAGCTCAGACCCTCCTAGAGGAGTAAGCGCTCCCCAGATTTGGGCATACGTAAGAGGCAAGAATGTGGGGCTGACAAGTGCTCCTGCCTCTATTCTCCCCGTCTCCCTCCATCCTCACATCCTCCTTCCCAGTGTCCCACCTCTCTATTCGCACTTACTCCCATGCCTCTCCCTCATGTGAGCCCCCAACCTTTCTTTCCTCCCCATTTATCCCCCTTCTCCCCTCACTGCAGCCTCAAACCCCGCTTCACCAATTCCTCCTCTCCTCTGACCCCTGAAACATCTCCCCTTTCAGGAATTATGCACATGTCTAATTCCCCCCAAAGACTTTGATTATATTCCCCTCAAAATAAAATTGCCAGCCATAACTCACAAATTGTAGCAACCTCCAGACAGTCAATGCAAAACTCCTTTTGTCTCAGATAGGAGCCTATCCTTAGGTACATTCATTGATGGATAATTCACAGCCATCAGTCTTAATGAGGACTGTGATTAATCAAGTCATTACTACAAGGCAGCAGAAGACAATTTTAGGAGGGCCTGTTACTCAGGAACCCCAAATTTTGATTGCTAATGTTCCCCCGTGACCCCAGCAGGCACCCCAATTTCAAAGCAATCTTAGTAACCATTTGAATTTTAGAGCACTTACAAAAGTTAAGGTTTAAAGCATATGAAAACATGGAAATGGAAGCCCTCTAGCCAGTTTTCTATATTGGTGTATGCACACTGCAAAGAATATATGCTTTACAACACAATTCCCAATTAGGTTTCTCAATCCCACAAAATGTTGTGGGTACCATGCACTACATTGAGTACACTCAACAGATTGAGAGCATTTTGACCCACATCACATCAATAGTTTGACCTCTAGCTCTGGCAAAAAAACCAAAAAACTACCTAGAAACTTTTTGAAAAAAGGCTGAGGGGGTGAGGGGTCTTAAATCTCCACAACTCCTAGCTCCAATTTCTCCAGCTTTGGGTCACTAACCCTAGTCTACACCCTCCTGACGTCCACCAAATTTTAAAGTAATCCAACTAAGCATGTCAATTTTAGAGGACTTAGAAAGGTTGACCTTTAAATAGAAGTTGTGATGCAACCTTAACTATAGTGGTGTGACAGCACCACTATAATTTGGAGCTAGGTGGGAACTCCTCCAGTTTAAAGGTAAGTGCTTGTTTGTTTTAAAAACCTACAAAACTGAAGTTATGTTTCCCAGAATTCCTCAGTATAGGACTTTCTGTATTAGAAATATTATTTTGGAAAGAGCTTGTCCTGAGATTCCTGGCCACACTATAGGCTATTTCTACGTGGAATTATGCACATGTACTGAGAAAAGAAAACTATTAAATTACAATATTGTCAGAGCTGTATTAGTTAAGGGTAGGTTACAATATTTGTACCTAGATCATATTCAGATTTGGAGG
Organism: Chelonoidis abingdonii; assembly: GCF_003597395.2. Lineage (NCBI taxonomy): Eukaryota > Metazoa > Chordata > Testudines > Testudinidae > Chelonoidis > Chelonoidis abingdonii. Next base: position 37,251,106 of record NC_133774.1, read on the forward strand.
ATCTACAATTCAGGTGTCACTTGGAAACAGTATGTTTGAGCAGCACTTTAAGGGTAACCATGCCAACAGGCTAACAGAGAGGCATGAGCTGAATTCATGTTGGACTAAATATCATTGCAGTAACATCCTTGGGAGCCAAGTAGCATTGTTCTAGCAAAGGTGGATGTAAAGGGATTCTCAGAGCGAGGGTTCAAAAGACCCATTAATTGCCTGAAGCCAGTATCTTTGACTATTTAAAAAGGCTACATATTCAGCACCACCATCTCCCCCAGTAGCTAGTTCATTTGTTTGTGCAGTGGTGCAAGAGGAAACTGACACAGTCTTGGCATGGAAGGACTGCATGAGGGACTACGCACTAATGTTGCTGCTGGGTTTGCTTATTCTTTCTGACAGCTGTGGGGGCCCTGGCAGAAGAGAAATAGTGCTACTGCAACTGCTAGCTCTTATAAATGAAAGCATAAGGGCAGAACTACTAACAGGGGTAGAGTAGGATGACACAGAGAAGAAAAAAGAGGGAGAAATTGTTAGGCAGCATGCCACCACCACTGCATTCCTCATCCAGGGATGCAGATTCAGAATATGTGATGGCAGTGGTCACTGTGAATGGAGTATTACAAGCAGGATGTATCAGCTGTTTCTTTGGCTACTTTGGGTAAAGCTATTTGGGCTATAAACATAGGTGATTTTTAAGAAGGTGATCACACACAGATATGGGTGTCAGGTTGTACCTCCTTCTAGTCTGACTAAGAACAACTTCTGCAGACTGCTCAGACAGTTTTTGTGGCATAAACCAAATAAACCTCCAACTCTACCACAGTGTCCTGCTGTTTCTCAGCCCACAACTATGCTGTGGCACACCACTGAGATTTGGCCTAGTTTTTGTGTTTACTAATGCTTCAGTGTTTGTGCCTTGTTGCCCTGTAGCAGCTGCAGCTGATGTTGCTTGTTGTTTGTCTCACGTGGCCCTGTTCTTGTCAATGGCAGCAGCAAGAGGAAAGAACAGCAGCAAGAGAAAGAGAGGAACAGTCGATTTTAGGTGGTTGTTTTGGGGAGGGAGGTTGGTCCTTCTTTTTTCTCCCCCTTTCATTTTTCATATTCCTCACCGCCCGTTCTGTAGGTTGGTGTCTTCTCCTCACTATCATAAGAGCAATGTTCCTCTGTCAATATTTGTCCATTATACTGTGGTGTTCCATCATCTTCACTGGAGAAAGGGCATGCTATTAGTTATACTTCTTCCCCATGCCTTTCCCTTATGTCTCTTACAGTACATCTGTACAGTGAGTGGCAATCTGTGGCAGTGACTCTCCAAGCCTGGGTTGACAGACTCAAATTCACGTTGCTCAGACTACTGCACAAAACATAGCTATGTAGAGATGCTGCGGCTCAGACTCTGAAGCCTACCTTCTTCCTCCAACTTTTTAGTGTGGTAGCCCAAGCCCTGCAAACCCGAGTCTGTTGACTTGGGCTCTGAGACTTGCTGCCACTGGCTGTGTAGACGTATCCTTGGCATATGTCTACACTGCAGTTAGACATCTGCTGTTGGCTTATGCTAGCTGACTAGGGTTCATGGAGCTTGGGTTGTTTAACTGCGGTGTAGATGTTTGGGCTTGGGCTACACCCTGAGCTCTGGGACCCTCCCATCTCGTAGGGTCCTACAGCCTGGGCTACAGCCAGAACCTGAACATCTACACTGCAATTAAACAGCCCTGCAACCTGAGCCCTGTGAGCAGGAGTCAGATGAGTTTTTAACAGCAGTGTAGACATACCCATAGAGTCCAGTAATATCAGTGCCAATGGCTGAAGATGCAAGGAGGGATGGGAGTGCTGTGGTAAAGAATGACAGGAGAACAAGTCTATTGCTGGTCTTCTGAGGCTGAGATGCTACTGCTTTCCTCCTATACTGCTGCTTTCCTTCAGAGGATGAGGTACAATGATAAAACAGATGAATTTTAGAGAGTAGAGCTATATTGTCACCTCAGATATTCAAAAGAATATTTAGAATAACTCTATTTGCAATTGTCCCTTCAGAAAAACATGAGTCTGTGTTTAAAAAAAAGCTCAGAAAAATAGATTACATACAAAAATACGCACACAACTAAAAGACCAAAATAAATATAAAAATTTTCCAATGCTATACCTTTTTATTACCATCATAATCAAACCCAGTTAGTTGGCTCCACTAACATGCCTCTCCTCCAATCTCCTGGAAAGTAAATTTCTTGCTAAAGAGGAATTGGAGATAAAGGAGCCTCTGATCTGCATCACTCAAGATCACAATAATCATGTTGAGAGATTTCTTTACAGTATTTAGACATGTGAGTCAAATTATGTAACAGAATAGGATTAACACAATTTTATGCACATAATTCCTTTGATCCAAAGAACTCTACAGTATTAATTCATCATCTCACAAGGTAGATAAACATTGTCACCAGCTAGATGACAAGGTACATTGATGTGGCTTTGTTTCATTTTACTTTAACTATTTGAGATGCCAAACAATTAAAATTCATCAACTTATCTATGAATGCAAGTTGTAATAGTTGATGACAAAAAACTTGACAACGACTAATCTGCTGGGGTGCTGAGACCACTGCCCCTCATACTGACCAGTAGTCTCATTGTTTCCTTGTACTACATTTGTCTGTATTCATCTATTTCTGACCGATGAGGAAGTTTTTTTTAAAAATTGGGCATGTTTAGTCTTGAGAAAAGAAGACTGGGGGAGGGGGAGACCTGATAAGTCTTCAAATACGTTATAAAGAGGACTGTGATCCATTGTTCTTCACATCCACTTAAGGTAGGACAAGTAATGGGCTTAATCTGCAGTAAGGGAGATTTAGGTTAGATATTAGGGAAAACTTTCTAACTGTAAGTGTATTTAAGCTCTGGAATAAGCTTCCAAGGGAGGCTGTGGAATCGCTAGCACTGGGAGCTTTTAAGAACAGGTTGGACAAACCTGTGTCAGGGATGGTCTAGGTTTACTTGGTGCTGCCTCAGTGGAGGGGGCTGGACTCCTCCCAGCCCTACACTTCTATGATCTGTTGTTTATTATCTTATATATAAAGTATAAGGTCTGCGGGGCAGGGACTGTCTTTATATTCTGTGTTTGTACAGCACCTAGCACAATGGGGTCCTGGTCCATGACAACAGCACCTAAGCACTGTGGTAACATTAATAATAAAAATTACTAATGTTCCTGTTACACGCAGGAAGGCTCAAGGCTCACACTGCCACAAGATTTAATTATGTTACCAACCCTTGCAAGGGAAACATAGAACCATGAACAAATGTCTTTTCAGCTAAATGAAGGAGGGGCTTGTCTTCAACTCTCTGGTTATAAAATATATTTGTAATTTTGAAATCTACATATACTCAAGTGTTGAAGATTTGAAACAGATGTATTTATTTTTTAAAGGATTTCGGTTCATGTTTGAATGCATTCTCCCATGGAAATTGTTATTGGGCTTTATTAGTCATGGTCAGAAGGAGCAAACCTCTTTAAATAGGGAACCTCTTCATTGTAATACCTATGTTTGATCCAAAAATTTAGGCTTATTTCCAGCAGATACTGTTCTTACCTGCTCTCTTTGATCTGAGAAGTTGTATGTCCTGCTATTTTTTTTTAAATAAGGGAAAACTCCTTTTCAAGATAAACTTGTCACCCAGTAAGAGCTTCGAGCAAGAAAGGAAAAAATGTTTTTAAAAGAAAGGAGCTCTTGCTGGAGTGAAGTGTTAGAAGAGCAATGGTAAAGCAGGACCAAGAGGGCACCATTAATCTCCAGGTGAGTTACCACTGAGTTGTCTGAGTTCTCTATCATGTGGTGGGCAAGCAGGAAAGGGAGATGGCTATGGAGCACATTTGCTTTCTCTTCAGCTGCAGCCCATCTAAGCATTCATAAACTCATAGACAATTAGGGTTGGAAGAAACCTCAGGAGGTCATGTAGTCTAACCCCCTGCTCAAAACAGAACCAACCCCAACTAAATCATTCCAGCCAGGGCTTTATCAAGCCAGGCCTTAAAAACCTCTAAGGATGGAGATTCCACCTGCCCTTCCCCCCCAGGTAACCCATTTCAGTGCTTCATCACCCTCCTAGTGAAATATTTTTTTCCTAATATCCAACCTAGACCTCCCCCACTGCAACTTGAGACCATTTCTCCTTGTTCTGTCATCTGCCACCACTGAGAACAGACTAGCTCCATCGTCTTTAGAACCCTGAAGGCTCCTATCAAATCCTCTCTCACTCTTCTCTTCTGCAGACTAAATAAGCCCAGAATGAATGGAGGACCAAGATATGTATGAGCCTAGCTCCACAGCCAAATCTACCACACCAGGGGATCCAGTTATCATGCAGTCTTACAACACACTTTGCTTGTATAGGCATAACCAAAAGCTATCATGTTATATAATCATCTTATCTCTCTTCTTTACTCTGTGTAGACAGTGTTGCCTACTTTATGCATTCAGAGGCATAGAAGATTCTTAACTGCATATTATTTGCTTCTATACTTAACTGTGTTTCAGGTTAACTGTGCTGAAAATTATGCTGGATATTCATGACATTATTGTAGGTATTGTGAAAAAAGAAGTCTTCAGCTTGCCAAAATTTACTATATTCCCAAATAGAACTTTCTCTGTGAACAACAGCACACACTGTTCCAACTGTTGCAAGACAGTAACTTGAGCCTCTAGGCCAAAGGCTTCAGTTTCACAACCAGCCTTGGATGTTGCCACTTACAATTTAGGGGAAACGTGCACATAGAAAACTATTAAAGCTTCATATTACTCTAAGGTACTGTGGATTTTAAATTAAATTAACCCATTGGAGCACAGTAGTTTGAGAGTTCCTTGATTGCAGTTCTATGCTGCTTTAACACATCCAAATGGATGTTCTGCAGACTGAATACTTGAAGGATATGACGCAATGTCCATCTTATTTCTTCAATATGTTTCATGCTTTGTACATTCATGCTTAATGATACTCATTAAATGCAAAATAGTACTTAGGAAAAATCTGACAAACACAGAAGACAGGATATTCACAATCTTATATTACTTTATATAGTACCGTGGGGATCCCATATTCTTTATAAACTTAAACTACACACAGGGATCAATTCATCTACCACACAAATGTAGCCATCTCTGGAAGGAAATGTTGCAATTGTTTAACAGTGCATTGCCATGTTATCCAATTGTTCTAGACAGGGAGTAAAGAAATACTCTTCCATTGGAAACTGTAGGATAAATGTAGATATGGCAAGCAGAATGTAATTTATGACACTTTCACGTTAGCAAGTTTACAGGGATTAATGCTCCCTTACTCCTAGGAAGCATGCCATGGATTCTTTAATGATTACATAGGTTTTTAGTTTTCCATCTTATCCAAAAGATGAAGGTTCAGAAATTTGTATTTCACGTACAGTCCTTTTCATGACTTGACAAAAGTGGCAGAACTAATAGCCTGAGATGGATAGCAGCAGCAGCTCCCTCTTCTACACTCAGCTCCTTCTAGCATTGCTGCCTGCCACGTAGAATCATAGAAGATTAGCGTTGGAAGAGACCTCAGGAGGCCACCCCCGAGGACTATGCATTTTGCCTCACTCTTCTTCCAGATTGCATCACAGAAAGCTGGAGCTTGGTCAGCAACTTGCCTACTGTGCAGCTGGCAGTATCCTTCGTCACCGCACCCCTCTCATTTTGACATTTTGTCTCCAGCTCCCCAGGTCTCTGCTCCTTTCACTCCCATGCTGGAACCTTGGGAGAACTTCCCTTGGGACTTGGTTTGTTAGACTAGGGAAAGGTTTGCGTGTGCTCTGACCCCTTGAATCAGATTTCATCAGAGCATTCCTCCTCTGCTCCCATTCATCGCACCTGAACTGAGATTAGACAGGTGCTATTCAAAGCTCTGCTCAAGCTCCATGTGCTTTTAAGCATAAGAATATTTTGTAGTTTAGAATCATAGAATTGTAGGACTGGAAGGGTGAGGTCATCAAGTCCAGTCCCCTGCACTCATGGCAGGACTAAGTATTATCAGACCATCCCTGACAGGTGTTTGTCTAACCTGCTCTTAAAAATCTCCAATGATGGAGATTCCACAACCTCCCTGGGCAATTTATTACAGTACTTCCAGTTTGTGAAATTGCTTATCTGTTGAGAACACCACTAAAAAACAGGTCCTTTCTTTGCCTTTAGGTCTTGTTCCTCTGGTGGCATAGAATAGTCTGAAGACTGACACATTATGCAGTTTTTTCTCATTGAATACTAGAGGGCCCTATGTGTATGAAAGTTGCATTGCCAACTGGCAATAATTTGAGTTCTTCTCACTCATCTACTTCAGAATTTGAATGCAAGAAGTCTCCTCCCCCATTTCAAGTCAGACTATGTACTTTCTTGCAGCATTTGGTCACACCCTCACTTCTGTTTTACAAGATTAAATTTCTGCATGTCTCATGGATAGAGAACAGATATAAGTTACTCCTGTTGTCAAAAATTGGAGCCTAGGAACCAGTGATAGAATCAGGCCCCAACACTTTTAAAATGAGAGTATCATGGACAGTTACTCTTTAAATGTATATTCCTGGGAGCATATTTACTTTACCATCTATAGTACAGTTTTGTACTTACATAGAGCACATTTCATGTTCAAAGTGGCTTACAAACCTTAGCTATTTAATCTTCACAATCTGCAAGGTAGACAAGAGTAATCTCCATTTTACATATGGGAAAACGGACACAAAAGCAAGATAAATAGTTTTTGTGAGACGAGTTCAGAACTCGGGATCCTGATGTCCTATGCTGAGAGCACTATAACACACCTCTCCTTGTAATAGTTCCTTTATTTATAGATAGATAATATAGATAATAGCATTAGATGACTAACATCCTTCTATTAATTTTGGAGTGATTCTCAGTCTTTGTCTCTCTAGTCCTCTGGTCTATGTTGCTATTGGAGAAGACTTTGTGCATCCAGATAAAATAAAATTGAGAAATACAAAATTCAGACTGCATATCTGGAAATTTTCTTGTGCAATAATTGATATGCTTTTGTCATGCAGTAAATTTAGATTAATCCAATACATTTAGCAGATTTAGTAGCGATCCTGCAAAAACTTACACATGTACTTTATCAGAGGGGTAGCCATGTTAGTCTGGATCTGTAAAAGCAGCAAAGAGTCCTGTGGCATCTTATAGACGTTTTGGAGCCTGAGCTTTTGTGGGTAAATACCCACTTCGTCGGATGCATGTAGTGGAAATTTCCAGGGGCAGGTGTGTACCAAATCCCGGTTGGTATCCAACTTTCCAGTAGGGGTCCTTGGGCAAAAGACCCCCTAACGCTTCACCTGCCTACCTCAAATATGAGAGTGACACGAACTAGAGAGCAATGCGGCTTGGACATCTCGCACCATAACAAGGTCCACCGCTCAGATGTTGAGGAACAGACAATCTGACGAAAGTCGGCACGAACGACAAAACCGATTCATAGAAACGAGACAGATAGACCTGGAATGAGGAATGCCATACTACAAACAGAGACTAGAGAAGGAATAGAAACGTATGAGGGACTAGGATGGCAAAAGACCTACAGCCACACTTACTGAGAAACAGTAGTTTACCCATCTTCAACAGTAAAGAGGAAGCTGCATCTCACTGCTGAGAAATAGACCAACCTCCAACATTAGCATCCCAGACCAAGAAGACCGAGACAAAGTGAATGTCACCCACCCCTGAAGCTGAAACTTCATGCCACCCCCGTCCATTGCAAGAGGACAGCAGCCGAATAAGCAGAAGATCCACATGGAGAAACTAGCTACAGTCAAGCCTCGAGACCGATTACCAAGCCAGTGAGAAGTAACATCAGAAGTAGTTAGAAGATGCCAATAGAGCCCTCAATGACAACCCGTACTACAACCAATAAAACGCAAACCACTGAGACTGGTAACCGACCAGAGCGCTACAGCCCCTGTAATCCTGGAGAGCTGGCTACATGAATCAAAAGAAACAACAGAAGGTACCAAGTGACACGCAACCATCAGAAGAAGGAATAGAGAAGCATGGAAAGTACCAAGCCTGAAAAGGAACTAAGAGCGATGTGAAAGTGAAGGCAAACAGGTCCAAGTGTGGTAGGAAGCACCGGGCGTGACCCTAAGGCTGGTGAGTGGCTCCACAGATCAGAACAACATCAGAATCTTGTCCAGAAAAGTGCAGTGCTAGGGACAGCTAAGATACTGCGCAGAACCCTCGAAACCCAGCCTCTGTAGAGACCCCGAGGTGAGGAAGACACATACCACCCATTAGGGTAGAGGGAATTTTTTAATATATATCAAGCAAGAAAGCAGCTAGAGATACATGAGTAGTTCAATCAGGGAGAATGAGGCCCTCTTCTAGCAGCTGAGGTGTGAAAACCAAGGGAGGAGAAACTGGTTTTGCTTCATCCTCCCTGATTGAGCTAACCTCGTTATCTCTAGCCTGCTTCTTACTTGCATATATATACCTGGAAATTTCCACTACATGCATCCGACGAAGTGAGTATTCACCCACGAAAGCTCATGCTCCAAAAAGTCTGTTAGTCTATAAGGTGCCACAGGACACTCTGCTGCTTTTACATGTACTTTACTTTACTACTATGAGTATTCCCAATGAAGTCAATGAGACTACTCACAGCAGTAAAATTAAACATGTACATAGGTGCAAAATGGGAGACTTAAACAATGATTTGAAAACCACAATAAAACAAGTAGACAAATATTGATGTTCTCTTGGTACAGAATATACTTACTAATTTGGAGAAGTCTGTTAATGTTTCAGTGTTTCCTCTCAAAATACAAAACTTTACTCCTCTAATCTTCTACCTTGAGTAATTACTTCATTTTCACAAATTCTCTTCATTGATTTCCTATACATGTCCATATGCTTAGCTATTAAAACAACTTGCTTTTACCATCTCTTCACAAGAAGTTTAAATAAACTAATGGTTTAAAATTCTTCTCTTTCTAAGTTATTAGTTTCATGGTGATGGTTCAAATCAATATTTTTGCTGATACATTTAAATCACTCTAAAAATGGTCAGGAGAGCAAAGCTAATTTTCAGTACAGCAAAAAGTAGGTTTCATGTTGATTTAATTTTGGACATGGCAGAAGCTGCTATATTCAAAACAGTTTCTCCTCTGGTGGAGTATTTTACATTTACACTTCAGAAACTGGATTGGAAGGACAAAAGTAGTTACATCCGTCCACAGAGTAAAATAAGTATTAATTAATAAGCAGTTTCTCAGTGATACCTGATATGTGATTCTTGTTAAGTTCATTTGTTTGAAACTCTGACAGAATGAATGAGGTGTGTGGTGAAAATATTCTTAAAAGGGTTTCCTCTTTTCCCTTGTAGAAGTTTCTAAAGACATATTTTTCCTACTGTAAAGTCAACAATGGATCCTTTCTTAAAAACCTTTAAATAAGAAAACTGTGGTGGCAACCTGATATGCATATTTGCGTTCCTAATGTAAGTACAGAAAAATGGAACAAAGATGGTAACTACAATACATGCTATTCCATAAAGAACAGAATATCTACTGTAACACAGCTAAATATAAGGGCAATAAAGACTTGTTTTACACACTGCAAATAGAGAAACATGCTCATACTCTGACAAGGTCCCCTACATAGCTTGCTCATAGCCTGAGTAAATAATCATGGAAAGCTGGCTGTTATCATAAGAAGGCCTACGAGGAGCTACTGGCGTAAAGAAAATATGTAGCACTATAATTGTCACAATAGAAATTCAGATTCCATTATTAGAGGGAGTGATGGCATGTTAATCTGACTTCCATTTGAAGTTTATCAAGCTGAGGCCTGATATAATTCCAAAACTAATGATTATTCACATATTTTAGTAAATCAACTTTTAATCTACTGTTGTTTATTTTCAGAGTATAATTTGTAATAACATAAAATGAAGATGAATGTCTGTACCTTTCAAAGCTTTCTGGGGACATCAGCTGTATATTGGTGCAATAGGCCTTCTCTTCCCATAGGCTTTTTATATTTTTCCAAATAAATCCAAAACATTGTTGACTTCTGAGAGATGAATTTGGCCCATAGTACATACATACTGAATACTTTCATGAAAGCAGGGAGACATAGAAAATGCCCAATATATGGCCTGGATGTTGCATTTGACATGCCACTAGAAGAACTGAATAATTCTAATCCAATATAGATCTGAAAATGCAGGAGAGTGTAGCATTGAGTTTCAAATGTTTCTCCCCTTCTGAATATTTATCTGGTATTAAATACCACAGGCCAAAATATAAACTTCATTCCACAAAATCCCTATATGTTCAGATTTGTAACCATGAATGTAACAAATTTTAAAGTGAGCTCTGAGAGCAGGTATTTGCACAATATCTGATAAACTGAACTATACAAAATTAAGCTTTAACAAGTTTTTCTTTCAGAACTATAAAAGTCTACACTAACAACAAGAGCAAGGAAATATAAATCATTCTCAAATCATGCCCCATTATCTTAGATTATTTACAACTTCAGTTCAAGATAATTACTGAGATTACAAAACAAGGTTGCAAAAGATCGATGTGTCTGTTCCTAGGCTTCCAGCTAAATAAGACTAAAGTGGTTTTCCTTTCTAGTTGCAATACTTGACTGTAAGGTATTGATGTTTACCTGCATGATGCATCCATATCTAGGCATTAGATATATATATATATATATATATATATATGATGTGTGTGTATTATAGGCAGATATGGTGGCACCACCTATTATTAAGGTTGCCTGACACCATTATAAGACCCTGTTTTCAATATCTTATACTTTTGCCAATTTTTACCCATTTGGATAGAAATTTTCTATTCCAGGTGTCTTCCTTGAGCTGATATTTTTTTAAAAAAGTCAACCAATCAAAGTGGTTCTGCTGTTTTTGAAAACAAGGCTGAGGAAAAATTGTTTTGGCCATGTTAAAAAATTCTTGTGACCTTTTCTGTGAAAAGCTCTAGCATTCCCAGACTTTGGACCAGTGACTTGATGTTTGGCAGGAGTGTGGCCTTTGTGACATGGATGTGCTTTTTGCCGTCTCCATGCAAGTCTGTCCAAATTTGGCCAAGTTTTAAGCTGTTGCAGTTAGCACATACTCAGTAGAGACTTGATAGATCTTTGCAGCTAAATTCCCTGATGATTCTGTTTGAACTGGGCATGCTCCATCCCAGAACTAAACAGGATTTTACAACCTTAACGTTCTTCTAATGTCATTTGAAAGTAAAATATATTACATAACAAAAATCTATATTAAAAGAACATTAAGGGTCCCTACCCTTAAAGGCTCAGACCAGTCTCACCCTCTGCTTTCCAGTGTGGCTGCTTCCTGCTTAGACCTGGGTGCCAGCAGGGACAAAGGGTACAAAACTCTCCTGTGCTCTCAGTTCTGTTCTTGGCACCACAGCGGGCCCTGGCAGCCAGCAGGAGCAATTGCACAGAAAGTTCTGCATAGTCCCTGCAGTTCTTGGCTGCAGCATACTCAGCACAGATAGACTCTTCAGAGAATTTGGTGGCCAAACTATAAGTCTCTACTGAGTGTCTGTGAACTGAGATAGTCAGAGGTTTATAAAGTGGCCAAATTTTGGGAGATTTTCTAAGGGATGACAAAATGCACATCACTGACACAAAGGCACCCCCTCCCCCACCCTGCCTCCAGTCAAATTTCAAGTTCCTGTTCCAAAGCTTGGAGGGGCTAGAGCAATGGTTTTCAACCTTTTTTCATTCGTGCACCCCTAAAAATTTCAAATGGTGGTGCAGATCCCTTTGGAAAGCTTAGACATAATCTGTGGGGCCCAGGTGAAAACCTCTGTTCTGTGGTAATGACAACCTTTCATGGACCCGTTAGATATAGTCTGTGGACCCCTAGTGCTTGCCAACCACAGGTTGAAAACCACTGGGCTAGAGCTTCTCAAAGCAAACTGGCTGTAATTACTTCTTAAAACTGACAAAATAATGTACTTTTCCTAAACCTCATTCTGAAAAATAGGTGAATTGTTTTTGCCAAAAAAATCCCCCAAAATTGAGTGATACATACACAACTGGCATGGGAAACTTCATCCCAAATGGTTAGTTTGTCAAAGTTATAAACAATTAAAAACAGTGGCAAGTGTTAAGCAACCTCAACTCCAGGTCTGGTTACCTGTATTGCCTATAACGTTAAAATGTATATTGGACACTTAAATGTGTAAGATCCATTATGTGATTACATTCATCAGCCCTTATTAAAATATCATTGGAAAGTAGGTATTACCCTATATATACAATAATTTTTAGGCAATTTGTGAAATTTCTGTGTTGGGATAGATGAGTGGAACCACATACCAACCTTGAAGCTGCACTCTGAGGTGCAGTGGATGGTCCAATATGTTTAGCATATTATAAGGTAAACTACAAAAAATATAAATTAAGATGAGAGCGTTCCTGGGAGTTAGTTTCTAAGCATATAGCAAGAGGGAAATAGTGTAAAATGGAAGGGGCAACAGATGATTAGGGCCAAATACTGAAAGTGGGAGGCCTGCAAGCAAAAATACAAGTCTGATTGTATATCAATATCAACATGTGTAAATGGCCAGTTAGGCATGTGAGTAGTATGGAAAAATCAGACGAGCATTCAACTATATGGGCAGTTGCATTTTTCCCTGCAAGTTTCCAACCTCCTATTTCTCAACATTTGGACCTCAATGCTTGATACTTTATCCATCTTATTTTATAACCTTCAAAATATGCTGCCTGCACTGGCGTGTAGACAGATGTGCCAACTTGCCACTTGTAGTTTGTATGTTGTGTGATTACTTTTTTCCCCCATTCCATGTGTGCCTGAATGTACTTCCCTACCCCCTACTATCTATCAGAAATGGTCTTTTTAGAGGAGAGTTGCATCAAAATCATGAGCTTCTCCCCTCCCCCCCCAATGTCTGATACAAACCCACGTTTGTCTAATGCATGGAGTGCATTTCGTTGCGGTGGGAAGAGAATCTTTGTAGTTCTCTGCGCCTGCTTGGGTGAACATGTTGTTTGCAATGTACTTGTAGTCGGTGGGTGAAGAAATAGCTCTTATTGGACTCACTTCTGCTGGTGAGAGAGAAGCTTCCCTGCTGCACGGAGCTCTTCTGCGGGTCTGGGGGAGCGGGGCAAGGTTGCTTTGTGACACAATGTCCAGACTCTTGGGGTAAGACTCTCGCACCCTCCCTCAGGGGCCCCTTGGTCCGCGAGGAGTGGGGGAGGCAGGGGCCGCCTGCCAATCCCGGCCCCTCCAGCCCGGGCTCCATCCCCGCGTGGGAGTCGGGGGCGACTGGCCGCGCGCTCCAGCCTGACAGGTGCGGGCTCCTCCGGCCTGGCCCGCTCTCCCGAGCCGGGGCACAGCTCAGCGTGGGCACAGCCGAGTCCCGCCACCACCTGCCCGCGGGCGGCACCGAGCGGCCGCTCCCAGCCTCACCTTCCCAACGGCGCCCCCACAGTCCACGGGCCTGCGCCCAGTTCCCACCCCCCGTACGCCATCTGCGCAGCCCACGCTGCTGGCGCAGCTGCCCGAGCGCGGCTCATCCCCCGCCTCTCCGGAGCCCGATGTGACCCGCCAGAGAAAATGGCGGCGGCGGCGGGGAATCGCACCTCGTCGTCGGGATTATCCTTGGGCAGCAGCGCGGACGCCGCCGCCGCCACCCCCGGGAGTCTGCAGAGCTGCGCCGGGAGCGTGCCCGGCAGCGGCGGGGGGCTGCTGCGGGCGGCGGGCGGCGGGTGCCGGGGGCAGCGCTCCGACTGGGGACGGGAGGAGCTGCGCAAAGTGCGGGGCGTGGAGCTGGACCCGGCTGCCGGAGGCGCCGCTCTTCGCTGGCGGCTGGCGGAGCCCGGCCGAATCCTCGCCGCCCGCTGCCTCGCCGGCAGCCTCCGGCCCCGCCAGCCCCGCGTCCTCCCCCGGCCGCTGCATCGCGCCCCACGAGCCGCAGCCGGACGGGAGCCCCGCAGGAGCCGAGCCCGAGAGGAGGATGGAGTCGTCTCCCCCTGCCGGGTGAGGGGCGCCGGGCTGGGGGCTGGCGGCGGTGCGGATCCCGGAGCCTCACAGGGGCCGCCCCGGGCAGATGTTGGGGGCAGGAGGCCCTTGGGAGGGGAGCGGAGGCGTGGGAGGCTGCTGCGGGCGGGGGCGGCGGCGAGGCCCGGCTCTACTGGCGGAGCAGGGGGCAGAGCTCGCCGGAGCCTTGCTCCTGCCACCGCTCGAGCTTTTGGGGGTCCCCTTCCTAGACCCGGGCGCCTGGGGCAGCACCCAACGGGCAGGTAGCGGGGACGTGCCGCTGGCTGCCGCCCGGGACCGAGCCTGTTAGAAGAGGCGATGGGATCTGTGTGGGGGACGGTTTTACAGGGTGATGGGGTGGCGGGTGTGGGTTCGTACCCTGTCAGCCCCCTATGTTTGTAGGGGAGCTGTCAGCTGTAAGAGACGCGGGGCACGCGGGTGGTGAATGGCCAGTAGTTTGTGTGGTTGTGTTCAGTGCCTAGTTGGCTTATGCAGGAGGAGCTGCAGGTTTATGGAGCTGAGGTTGTGTTTCCCAGCACTGTAGCCTTGGTACCAACTATTGCATTTGTGTTATCTTTGCACTGCCACCTCGTTTGTGTGTTTTGATCTCTGGGTTTCCCGTGTCTTAGTTAAATGGGAGTCACAACTGATCTCGGGTGGGGGGCTGGGGGTGATTTATTTCTGCCTGAGCTCCGAGAGACTTTGAAGTTTGAATTTGCCCTAGTGGTTGAGGACCCAGGACCGGATGTGTCAGCCATTCAGTTTCAATGCAGTTAAACCCGTTAACCCTTCCAGCAGTCTTTCCTTCTGGGTGCAAGAGCGATAGCCGAGTGTATTTGAATTTTTTTTCTAAATCACTCCCTCCGTACTCACTCCACCGCCTTAAAGTGCTTCTGCTTTGTGTAATCTAGATAGTAATCTCTCTAAAAGTCTTAGATTTTTACATTTAAACTAGTGGGAAAGTAAAAGCAAATATATTTAACGTTAAATATTAATAAAAATGAGTCCTTTCTCCTTTGGCTTGTTTCACTTGAAATTGCAGAACTGTTCTGTTTTTGTTTAGTAAAAAAAGCATGAATATCTACTCTGCAAAAATGTAGACAGTGCAGTGTGTTTCAGGGGTTTATACTAGAGAAAACATATTTGAGTGGTTGCACCTTGTGTGAAATGATACAATGTGCCCTTGCAATGTTTGTCCTATTCTGTATCTTATTTGGTAAAGAGTTGAGATTTTACAGAGCTTTCCAATTAACAGGTATTGTGGTGCAAACAGGCACAAGTTGAATGGTTATCGTGTGTTTGATATAATATATTACATACACAAAAACATTCAGAATTAAAGCTACCATGTGCATATTTTAAGATGCCTTCTTATGTGCTTCAGAATGGATTATACTTACTGCTTTTAATGTGTTCATGGGTGAGAGTAATGATGGTGATAGATCTTGTAATCTTTTTGACATAGATTTAACAATTAGTTTCATAAGGATTGTTATGTGAGTCTTCCTGTGTAAATAGTGAATTGCAGTACTTGGAGGTGAAGACTGACTGTTGCTTTACTTTTAAAATTATTTTACAGAAAAAAGAATCTTTTAGTTAGCCACTTAAACCACAAACAAGAAATCTCTTTCCCATTTGTCCTAGAAGGATATTAAATAAAATATTTCCATTCTAGAGAATGCTTTACTAATATGCCAATCTGTCTAATAAACAGCAATTGTTTAGGTATCTAGACCTATTCTGTACTGTTTGTGGACTTTGGTCTATATTTAAGGCAGTGTAGGTTACTTGACAGTAGTATGGCACTAGCAGATGAACCACCACTAGCAGATGAACCACCAATCTAGCTATAGAAAGATTAATAGGAAATCTATGTTAATGAAGTTTCTTCAAGGAGAAGATGATATATTGACTTCAGCAAGTGACTTGTATTAATTTGATTTTTGTAGCATTATCTCCAGGGTTTTGTCAAGATATGAAACTAAAATATACTTTATTTCATGTTATTCCCTCATGTAGGTGTTTCCACTGTAGCAAATATAAAAAGTTCAGTACCACATCAGAGGAAAAATAACTAGCACAAACAGCATCAAAACATGCCTTTAAAAACAGTGAAAGATTCTCACAATAATTTTCAGTGGGACTTATTGCTAGTTGTTGTGACAAATGTTGACCTTCTTGAACCCATATCAGGAGACCACACTTACACTGAAATATTAACTCCATCCTTGCTAGCTAATTCCACAGACACAAGAATTTATTTAAGGTAATTCCTGTTCTCTGTTTCAAACACTTTTTAACAGCTTTTCTTATATTTAAAGCACCTAAGTTTGCACATGTTGAAGTATGAATATACATGCAATTTGAAGGAAGAAAGGTTTCAGGAACTTTAATGGCTTATAGCACTATCTCCATAATTCCAATAATAGAGTTATAACAGTTATTTCATATGAGAGAATCTTAAATGTCAAGTGCATTATTCTGTTTAATATGCAATGAGATTACACCATAGTCCTGAAATGTTAGTTTCAGTCTCTGGTAAATAATTTTAAGAGACCTAACTGAACGATTAGTTATGCTATAAATTCAGCAATACTGTATAAACCTCATGTTAAAGACTTCAGTATATTCGATGCAGTCTTGCCTGTAAACAGATGTTTGTACCCTCCTTTGTCAGAGTATTTCAATAATTTAAAACAGTTTTTACACCTACTTTAGTAATAAAGGAATCTAGTCAAATACAAGATAATTAAAATTTTCTGTTGTGTACTAGAAATGCCCACAATGTTCTGTGCACTATATAAATGTACATGTGTGCACACAGTCATTGCTCAGAAGAGTTTAAAATCTGAGAGAGCAAACATTTGGTGGATGGAGTGAAGTCCATCAAAATACAGTATTTTGCATGTGTAGTACCTTGTTGTTTTTTTTTAAATAAATACACTAGTTATACTCTTCTTCCCCTCCACCCAACCATTAGTAGTTAGCAGATACTGTACTTGCTCTCAAGTCCCCCTACCAACATTTTTGGTATTACAGTCACATTTTCTTTTTTATAAATAGATTTTCCTGTTCTATTTCTGTGTGAAAGACCCCCGTAAAGCAGAGATGTAAACTGGGGAAAGAGTGAAACTGACTCTGCAGTGTGCTTTTAAATACACAAAATAAAAATGTTGTTTCATTAATCTCTCAGTTATGTTGTCTTTTTACTACTATCGTGACAAAAAACAAACTTCCAGAAAAATTATTTTTTGTGTGTGGTTTTGGTTCAGTCTCTGTTAATGTGAAATGCAACCTGAACACACAACAAT
Organism: Chelonoidis abingdonii; assembly: GCF_003597395.2. Lineage (NCBI taxonomy): Eukaryota > Metazoa > Chordata > Testudines > Testudinidae > Chelonoidis > Chelonoidis abingdonii. The sequence continues at coordinate 37,268,475 of NC_133774.1, forward strand.
TAAGTTATTTTTCATGTCTCTTGATATCAGCTTATTTATACTGTTTATATTTAATACTGAACAAACTGTTATGAATTTAATATATTATTTATTAGGCTTTCTTGGAATTTGGGGAGCTATAAAATCTGTTTGGGGCAGGAATCCATAAAAGAACAAGATAAAACCTTTTAACATTTCAATTTTTATCAAAATGAAGTGCTTCACATACTACCTTCAAAAATCTAACAAAACCTTCCATTATCTTTATCAGATTGCTGCATTCCTGAGGTAATACAACCGTTTGTGACACTGGTATGGTTCTGTTGCTAGAAAAGGCGGGAAAGTATATTGTTGCTTTATGAACTGTAGGGAATCTTTATTATGATTAACTGAAGAGTATTGCTGTAGGAATTTAAAAAGCATTTTAGAAAGATACCAGATCTTGCAGAAGTAGTGAAACTAGACAGTTTTTCCAGTCGATTGATAAGTTCGTGTAGCTTCCATTCCAAGGCAGTTAAAATAAATATTGGGCCAAGAAAATTAATGCTTTTTGTATAGTTTTAATGTAATTCTTTTATAGTGTTCATATCAAATAATTGCCAACTATTTTCTTACGCTGGCATGGATGACAGGTTAACCAGCGTTCTTCAATACAAGACTTCTAACACTGTCAGCCCTATTTTTTTATAAAAACAAAAAGCAGGAAGTGCTGCAGTTCAGCTTTCTTCACAGCTCTCCTCTTTATCCAGTATCCATAAGCAATAATTTTTTTTCGTATAGAAGTGTCTTCCATCTAGCACAAACAACATTTGTTCAAAAAACGGTCTCCATTTTAATATGATATTGACTGTAAATGGCAGATTTGTTATCAGATATCTCAAATGTAAAGAAGGCATTGCCTGCTCCTGGTCTTACACTATTATGTAGATAAATGACTGATGTCATTTGTTGGTTTTCTTGTGTTGGTGCTTGTATTATAGCATGTTAAAAACACCTAAAACACAGTGAGAAGATTGCTGTTATGCCATCTAGTAGAGCAGAACTAGCAGCAGCTTGCCAATTCTAGATCTGCTCCTCAATCCATGACACCTGCCTTGTTTTTTGAATTCCAAAGCAGGACAGAAATATATCATACTACAGAATACTTTCTAGTAAAGAAAGGATGAGGTGAGTTGAATGTTTTTCATTGTTAAAACATAGTTTGGCCAAGGGTTCCTGTCCTTCTAAATAAGTGATAATGAAAGGTAGTTATGTTGCGTTTCTGCCATATGTTAAGCTTTCATATATATGGCACCTGCTAACCTGAGTCGGCCCTGCGATTGAAGTTAAAATGTATTTGGCATGGTTGGAGCTGCCTGAGTGGGTGAGTGTAAAGAAAATATAGTTAAAATAACATTTTAAGTATTCTGATCAAGTCAGTAATGTAAACTATCTTTCACTGATAATGGCAAATTTAATTATATCCCTAAGAGCTCATAAATAGAAAATCACTTCTCCCACTATCTTAACACTAGCTTTTTTCAGGTGGAGGAGTGAGCAGAAGCAGCATGAAAATGATGAATGCCGTCCTGGTAAATTGCATCCTGCTATTACTGCTAAGAGAGCACTATGCATGTCCAACACAACAGATGCCAGGCTCTCATGATGGATCCTCTCAGACACTGGTTTGAAAATGGAGTGAAGAGGATGTAGGGAGAAAGGAATATGTGCAATGCCAAGCTGAATTTAAGTCTGTCTAAATTTAAAACAGGACATGATGATAACTTCATTACCACATTAGGATTTGCAGTTATGAATTTAAGGTACCAGTGCACAGTAAAAATTAAATCTTGTGCTTCAAGATTTAAACTGCATGAGAATGAGGAAGGAACTTCTCCTACCTTCTCTGCTGGTTTCCCACCATCCTCTAGGACCTACAAACATGTTTATGTATGGGTTGGCTGTGTTGGTCTCTCTCTGAAGCATCAGGTATACAATTGTTGCTCAGGCAGGATGTTGTATTAGACTGTTTGATCATCTGGTATGGGAGTTCCTTTGATCTTATCCAAAGTATACAGACTGTAACTTTAATTTATCTGTAGCTCTTTCAGGGGAATTACTGGTATTGTAGATTAAATCTTCACTTCTACAAATAGAGGGTGTTATCCATTAAGATGTTTGGCTTAAATAAAACTTGCATAGACAGTGCAAATCCAGACAGTGAGAATGCAAAATGTTTTGAAGATAAATTCAAATCACCTTTAATCATTATTTTTAAGATTTATAGGAGGAGTGAAACAATGTTACATCTTTCCTGTAACTTTTAGTGTTGTGGTGCTTTTGTTACATAGCAAAGTTAGGCTCTGACTACTGTTTGTTTAAATACTGTGTTTTGTATGCAGTTTTTAAAAAATAAAGTTCAAAGTCAGAAGTGCCACACTGCGCTGAAATTGTTCTAAGAATTAAAACAAGGGGTTGTGTTTGTAGCAGCAGTGGTGGTGAGGAATTGGTATGGTTTGAATTTCTGGAGTTCAGAACACAAACTTTTGTCTTTTCAGAGAGTCCTCAATCCTCTGTCAGAGCCTGATTTTTACCTTACTTTTGCCTCCTGTCTCCACTTATACTGCATAAGGTTCTATGATTGTAGCCTCTGTTGTTTTTTCAAGGCAAATTGAACAAGCGTCTCTTAAGAGGTGATCACTGTAGCTTTCTTGTTGGCTGTGGGGCTTGCTGTTAAGTAACGTAACCCATTTATTTCAGTGGGAGTTAGGTGTAGACCAGATTCTTCACTCACTTGCTCTTCCTTCCCTTCTTCTCTTCGTCCAGAGGCTGAGCATGTTGTGTCCAGAACACCTTCTATCTCCTGCAAGATCAGAGTTGGGAATCTAACAGGGCTGGCTTTAGGGATGGGCAACCCGGGCAACTGTCCAGGAGTGCCATGGTCAAGGGGGCACTGTGCGGCAGCACAGAGGTGTGCGCTGCCAGTGTAGAGTCAGAAGCTGCTCCCGACTGGCAGGGAGGCGCTGCATGCAGAGGCACCCAGATTTCTCTGTGCTTCCTCCTGGTGGAGGAACATATGGGGCGAGGGAGAAGAAGAAGTGAGCGGTAATGCACAGATGCTCTTCACTTGCCCCTGCACAGCCCCTAGGGGGGCACAAAGGAACATCTGAGGGAGCAGCAACACCGAGTGCTCTGTGCATCCAGGTCACTTCCCCCTTGGGCCGCTGCTTTCCTGTTGTCCCCTTATGCAGCCCAGGTGGGGAAAGTGACCTGGATGTAGGGAGGCCTGTTGTTGCTCCTTGCTTCCTCCCGCACAGCCCCTTAGGGGTGCGTAGAGGAGCAGTGTTTGATGGGGGGCAGTGAGAAGCAATGCCAAATAGTCTGTGCATCCAGGTCAGTTTTCCCAGGTGGGGGATGCAGGGGTTAGGGGAAAAAGGGGCACAGTGCCAGGGATAAGGGTGCAGGATGGGGAGATGCAGGGGTTTGTGGATTGGCATGAAGGAGGCACAGTGCAAGGGTTCAGGTGCAGTAGGAGAGTGCAGGGGGCACAGTGCAGGGATGTGGGGAGCCTTGGGGGGCCAAGGCAATGGGGGCCAGGTTTAATGGGGGGGGATGCTGCTCCCATGGGGGTCTGGGGCACCAAAATACAAGTTCACCCAGGGCATCATTTTCCCTAAGGCCAGTCCTGGAATCTAACATGACTATCCTGCATGGTACTACCATGCAACTAGAATATTATGTCCCTTAGTATGATTTTAATTAAGTCATTGTGTTTTTTTTCTTTTGCTTAAGTCTTTGAAAGACTTGCAGTTGTGTGGAATCTTAACACTAGCCAAACAATTGAGGAAAATAGTTGGCTCCACAAAAGAGCTGAAAGTCATGTCCGAGAAGATGGCAACACAATATTTTATTCTAAAACTTGATGTTCAAGAGCAATTTAAAACTAGCCATTATTTACTTTCCCCTGACAGTTAAAATGATTCTGTTCTCATTATGTTTAAACTTCCCAAGTCTCTAATTTTTAGTAATTGCTCTTGTTCGTTCATAGATTCCACAGCCAAACGGCATCAATGTGATCGTATGACCCCATATGAAATACAGGCCATAGAACTTCCCAAAATAATTCCTTTTGAAGTAGAGCACATCTCTTTTTAAAAAAAAAAGAAAGAAAGAAAGAAAAATCTTTATTTAAAAATTACCAGTGATGGCAAATCCACCCGACCGTGGGTAAATTGCTCCAGTGGTTAAGTACATTCACTGTTAAAAATTTACACCTTTTGCCAGTCAGAATTTGTCTAGTTTCAACTTCCTGTCAGTGGATCTTGTTATACATTTGGCTGCTCGATTGAAGAATCCATTATCAAATATTTGCTCCCCATGTAGGTACTTCTAGATGACTATCACCACCCCATAACTTTCTCTTTGTTCAGCTGAATAAATTGAGCTCTTTGAGTTTGTCACTGTAAGATCTGCTTTCTAATCCATTAGTCTTTCTCATGGCTCTTCTCTGAACCCTGTCAGACTAAGGCCTGTTCTACATCTAAAATTTCGGTTAATTTAGCTATATCGCTCAGGACTGTGAATAATTTTTCACCCTGAGCACTGTAGTTAGTTTGACCTAACCCCTGATATGGATGCAGCTAGGTTGATAGCAGGGATCTTTCATTTACCTACTTCTGTTCAACCAGAGAGGTGGATTACCTACAGCAGTGGTGCCCAACCTCATATGGCCCTCTTTTGTAATAAGCATAAGCGCTACCGTATGTGGGCCAAACAGATTGTTACCTATATTGATTTATATTTTAAGTTCAGCTTGTTTCGTATCTATTTAGATAGAAACAACCTATTTACAGCATTGTCTGTTTACACACTTGCGTAAACTAAAATGATGTAAACATGACAACAAAAGAATAATGAATTGGCCATTAGTATATTATATGTTATATTATATGTATAGTATATGTTGAATCAGGTGGAGGGCCTTAGGAAATGCGCTGGTGGGTCGTAAGTTGGGCACCTCTGACCTACACTGGTGGAAAAAGCCCTTCCATTGATGTAGAAAACGTCTACACTATGGTGCTACAGCAGCACAGCTGCAGCACTGTAGCTGTGCTGCTGTAACATAGCCATACCCCTAAATTAATGCAATCCTTTTCCAGTAGGCAAAATTGGTAGAAGGTCCAGCAAAATTTATCAGTATTGCTAACTTTGAGATTAAAAAAAGTCAGTGCCCCAAAATTTGAGGTTTTCAAAACCATCGAATCACATTTTTCAGTCTCTGCTTTTAAACTTTTTTTTTTTAAACTCCCACTACTCCTCTGCCTATGTGTGTGATTCATAGACTCTAGGACTGGAAGGGACCTCGGGAGGTCATCGAGTCCAGTCCCCTGCCCTCATGGCAGGACCAAATACTGTCTAGATCATCCCTGATAGACATTTATCTAACCTACTCTTAAATATCTCCAGAGATGGAGATTCCACAACCTCCCTAGGCAATTTATTCCAGTGTTTAACTACCCTGATCAGTTAGGACTTTTCCTAATGTCCAACCTAAATCTCCTTGCTGCAGTTTAAGCCCATTGCTTCTTGTTCTATCATTAGAGGCTAAGGTGAACAAGTTTTCTCCTCCTCCTGATGACACCCTTAAGAACCTGAAAACTGCACATGTCCCTCTCAGTCTTCTCTTTCCAACTAAATAACCAATCCTTCAGCCTTCCTCATAGGTCATGTCTCAGGACCTTTAATCATTCTTGTTGCTCTTCTCTGACTTTCTCCAATTTCTCCACATCTTTCTTGAAATGCGGTGCCGAAACTGGACACAATACTCCAGTTGAGGCCTAACCAGCGCAGAGAAGCGGAAGAAGACTTCTTGTGTCTTGTTTAGTGAGATATATTAGAGTGAAAAGTCATCATTTAGTGAAGTGGTCCCAGCCAGAGATCCGGAGCCTCTGGGGGCTGCCATACAGGGCTGGCATTAGACTTACTGGGGCCAGGCAGAAGAAAACCCAAGCCCACTGCCTGCGGCTGAAGCCCAGGGCTCCAAGCCCTGCCAACCAGGGCTGAAGCGAAGTCTGAGCAACTTTGCTTTGCAGGCTCCCTAGCAGTTGCCCTGCTGTTACCGCTAATGCTGACTCTGGTTTCATAGCAGAAAAACTATTGTGTGGAGCAAGTGGGCATGGAGGTTTTTATTCATGTTGGAATGTGAAGGCTAGAAAGAAAAGGTTGCAAACCCTGCTTTAGTGCACACAAAATGCATACTTCATAGAATCATAGAAGATTAGGGTTGGGAAGAGACCTCAAGAGGTCATCTAGTCCAACCCTGCTCAGAGAAGACCAACCCCAACTAAATCATCCAGCCAGGGCTTTGTCAAGCCGGGCCTTAAAAACCTCTGAGGATGGAGATTTCACCATCTCCCTAGGTAACCCATTCCAGTGCTTCACCACCCTCCTAGTGAGAGAGTTCTTCCTAATGTCCAACCTAGACCTCCCCACTGTACTGAGGACACGCTCCTTGTCTTGTCATCTGCCACCACTGAGAATAGCCGAGCTCCATCCTCTTGGGAACCCCTTCAGTAGATGAGGGCTGCTATCGAATACCTCCTCTCTTCTTCTTCAGACTAAACAAGCCCAGTTCCCTCAGCTGTCCTCATACGTTAATGTGCCCTAACCCCCTAATCATTTCGTTGCCCTCCATTGACTGTCTCCAATTTGCCATATCCTTCTAGGGGAAAGAGAGGGGACAAAACTGGATCTTTACTCCAGATGTGGCCTCACCGGTGCCAAATAAAGGGAGTAATCACTTCCCTGTCTGTGGGCAGTGCTCCTACTAATGCAGCGCAATATGCCATTAGCTTCTGGCACAAGGGCACACTGTTGACTTGTATCCAGCTTCTCGTCCAGTGTAATCCCAGTCCTTTTCTGCAGAACGCTGTTAGCCAGTCGGTCCCAGCCTGTAGCAGTGCATGGATTCGTCTGTTCTAAGTGCAGGACTCTACACTTGTCCTTGTTGAACCTTATCAGTTTTCTTTTGGCCTAATCCTCCAGTTTGTCTAGGTCACTCTGGACTCGATCCCTACCCTCCACATATCTACATTTCCCCCCAGCTTAGTGTCATCTGTGAACTTGCTGAGGGGGTTCTCCCTGGCTACTCAGATGGAGTGTCTACTTACTGTCTCCTCGCCTATAAAATAGAGGAGTTACATTTTTAACTGTCTCCCCTTCTACTTTCCTTTCTTTGACAAAAGAAGGACTGAATGGTAAATAGTTTGCAAACCCTGACCAAATGCATCATGATTCATCCTCACACTGAGAAGTTACATTACTTTTTAAGGATGGGAAGTTGCAGCTAACTTTACCAAAGGCAGTCTCACTTCCACTTACAGGTAGACCAAAGGAAAATGGTTGCCATGTTGCTGGCTTCAGTCTCATTGACAGTAATAGCAGATGGTGGCCATTTTGAATATCAGAAAATGTGAGAGTTGACAACTTTTCATGTTTTCATGAAACAAATTAAGAAAAATTGTTAGGATAAAATCATAAGAGGTGGCAATAGTGTTATCAGCTATGGCAGTGTTTCATAAGAACATAGAAACATAAGATGTCATACTAGATCAGAGCTAGTCCGTCTAGTTCAATGGCTTGACTCTGGCCTGCACCAGATGCTTCAGTGGAAGATGCAAGACACCCCACAGTAGGTCAGTTTGGGATAATCTGCCTGTTATGAAAATCTCATCCTCATCCCTAATAGTCAGATTACCCTAACTCTGAAACAGAAAGTTTTATACTCCTTCTAAAACTCTTCTGTTAGCATTAACTCTTACAATTCTGGAAATTATTCTTCTCTGTATAATCATCCTGTCGTTTTTAGAATTTTGCTAAGAGCTTGACCTCAACAGCATTCTGTGGGAATGAGTTTCACATCTGATTACCTATTGTGTGAAAAAGTATTTCCTTTTTGTGTGTTTTGTATTTGCCACTTTTCATTGAAGTTCCCTTGTTCTTGTGCTATGACATAGGAAGAACAGAAGTTTTGAGTTACTTGGTTTATATCATTTATTGTTTCATATATTGTTACTGTGACCCTCTTATTTGCCTCTGTCTAAAGTAAACAATCCTAGTCTTCTCAGTCTCACCTTATATGAGGTTTTTCTATGCCCTGTAATGTTCTTATTGCACTTGTCCTACTCTTCTCTAATTCTGCAGTATCCTTTTTGTGGTGAGATGACCAGTACTGTACAGTTTGTTCTAGTGAGGGCATATCATTGATTTTCATAATGGCATTCTGTTTTCTTTGCTGTGTCCCATGCTATTCTAATGCATCCTAAAGTGGTTGGTTTCCATTGCATATTAAGCAGAAGTCTTTTCAGCTTTCCAGAATGAGGGACAAGTCCCTTCCCGAGTTGATGATTAAAACAGAACCCTATAAGGAGTCTGAGCAGTTATTTTTTTGCCCTCCACTATGAATTACTTTTCGCTTATTTCCCTCAGACTTATTGTGATTGCCCTGAGGCCTGTTGTGAACCTTTTATATATGTCCATCATATCTATACCTTCAGAATTGCCTCTGGCCTGACTTCTGCTCTTCGTGTTTTTAGAAGGTTGTGATAGGGCTTGTGTGTGCATACTTTCAGCATCATAGGGACAGAAATCTGATTCACAGAGACATTAATTTGAAAATTGGATTTTTTTGAACTAGTTACAATCTCTAATCATAGTAGTAATGAAGTGTGTCTACAGTATGCTTTCTGAAATATGGTGTAACCCACACACGTCCTGGGTGTGGTGTTCTGTCCCATCTAGTAGCGTTGAGACCACTTAGAAAGAGACAGAAAATGAGTCTGCTCTACAGCCTTAGCTAACTGCTAGTTGGCTTTTAGCTCATGCAGTGGAGGCTTATGCTTCAAGCTTCAGAGGCCTCAGGTCCAATACCACTCGCTGATGACCGGGGTCTGTTGGAGTTACAATGGCATTCTGTTTTCTCTAACCAAAAAACTATAAATCACAGTGTGAATTATGCCGTCTCCCTTACTCATGTGCTATTCACCAGCTATGTATATGGAGCCACACACAGTTGCTAGTATCTGAAACATGTAATGAAATGCGTAGTTTATGAAAATATGTTTTGTGACCTAAACAGAGGTTCATTTATAGGTTAGTGATACAGTCAAACATCTGTCAGTTTTTTCTGATGCTACAACTAAGATATAAGACCATAACTCAAGGCAATTACAGAGAGATTCATTTGCTTTCAGTTTGCTTTCTTTGTAATTTGACAGCACTTTATGTGCAGCCTTAGCAGAATTTTTTTATTTTTTTACAACTTTGACAGATTTTTTATTATTGATATAAATGTCCACAGTTATGAGACATTTTGGGGGGGCAAACAATGGAGAGGATGTTGGACAATTTATTTTAATCACAGTTGTTGTTGAGATTCAAAAAGTTAAAGCTTTAAAACACAAATTTTGGACTTCACATGTCAAAACATACAAAGTTAAATATCCTTAAATCAAATTCTAGTTCTCAAGCATCATTTTTATTTCTTTGCCTATTTATAAATTTCAGTTATTAATGATGGAAATGTTTGTTGGTTTGTGTGTGTATTGTGAAATCAACATTTACTGATCAGTAGACTTGGAAGAATTACACTTTTTATGTGTAGTCATTTTGTCTTCCCTCTATCAGTATTTCACACAGCAGCAAGGGGAAAGAAAATCATTTTAAAAGAATCCAAAAAAGTGACTGTAAAAACACACAAACTGAAATAGAATGGTGGGGCCAGGTGTAATACCCAGTACTCTTTTTAACTTGTTTTTTTAAATTGACTAGATTATTGATTTAAATAAACGACAACATACTGAATATTCAAATAAACCACATCTAGAATATCCCATAGTTTTTAATTTCATTTGTTCTTTCAGTAATTTAAATAATGTATTGTAAAAAAAAATCCGTACATGAAACAGCAGTGACCGCTCTAATCATAGACTGTATCTGTTTGCTTAATGTATGGAAAGTGTTATTACTGTTCAAATTAGTGAACAAGCTCATTGAAATAGCATTTACTGTTTTTTCCCCAAAACACACAGCATAATTAGGAATAAACTATCTTAATTGAGGGATTTTATTTGGAAAGAATGAGGTTCTAAATTGTGAATATTCCATGACCTTTAAACTTGAAACACTTTTGAGAACAGAAATAAGCAACTTCTCAGGAATTTTCAGCAAACTTTAAAATGAAAAATATGTTTAATCCATGGTAAGTGCCCTTTCCTCAGTTCTAGCTTCACGTTTCCCCATGGGCACAGTGTTCACTCCCTTTCACTAGCTTCTCCTCTCTAATTTCATAGTTTCATTCTTCCCATCCAGTCTGTCCTAGAGCCTACTGATTCTTCTTCTCTCTCTGCCATCATTGAGTTAGGCAGCTCTGTCTTAATTCCTCCTGCACAACTAATAAATAGGCCACAAAATCTCCTCTCCATTTGCAGACATACCCTGATGTCTAATCACCTCACTTCCGTCTCCAGCCTCCCAAATGGGCAGATTGGTGACTGAGTCTGATCTAGTCTTTCCAGTGACTTCAGTGCATTCTGTTGCATTTAGAAATGGAAATAAAGCATTTTCTTTATCATCATATTTTTACTAAGGGGATCCTGTTACTTTTTTTCTTTCCCTGAAAGTGAAAGATTGTGTTCAGTACTCAAGGACAGTGATAGCGACTTCCATCTCTCTTCATATACTGATTAAAATCATCTTTCCACCTAATCAACCACATGACTCATGTTTCTTCTACTCAGTAGGAATTAGAAACCTGGAAATGTCATTTATTTAAAAAAAAAAAAAAAAAAAAAGAGCAAAGATTGATCATTTGTATTGCAGTCATATCTAGGGAGGGAACTCAGTCACAGATCAGAGACCTCATGGTGCTAGTCACAAAGACGCTCCGCCTCAGAGAGATTACAGTCTAAAAATATGACACGATGCATTCAGTTGACAAAATGGGGGAGGCAAGAAGATTTGTGGGGAGGTTGAGGTAACAGTAAAACAAATGAAGTTTAGCATAATAAGCAGATGTTTTAGCTTGTCATTTTCCTAGCCATTGTCAAATGTTGGTGTGTTATATCATATTTCAGACTTCTGGCATCAAATATTTAAACAGGGAAACTCATTTTCAGCCCATATACTTTCTGATGCTAATGGCATCTAAGCTAATTTTCTAAGTAACTTGTAATAGTTTTGTTCTGGTTTGGGCAGACAGAAGTAGCCTTACTTAACCCTCTTAAATATATTTTAAAACTAACTACTTTTTATTTAACAAAAAAGATGGTTTCTTATTAAAAGTAGTTCTATAGTACAGTCAGTTTGTCATGTGTATTTTTCCAAGTAATTGGAAGGCTGTCTTTGCTTTATCCTCCTACCATGAAATATATTCGTATGTCAGGTCACTATATTGTGCTGTTTGCTTACTTTACACTGCTAGTTCTAAATCTTCAGAATTATGTGAGATTTTTGTGGATAAATTCTAAATCCACAATAAAAATACAAATTAAATTAAAAATGTGGAGGTACATTTTTCTTTAAATTGTAAGTTTTTAAAACAAGTTGAATCCTCACTTGATCAGAAATAAGAGTTCTGTTAAGATTTGAAAAGGTTTCTACAGAACAGACTATCAAATCCAATGTTGGAATTTTCATTTCCAACCTATTTTCCAAGTGTTTGAAAGGTCATGCTTTTAAAACAGTTTGTTTTGATGGAGTGAAATTGTCTGTCTACAATGTTAGGTCCTACGAGTAGTTCCCTGTTTGGTCTTTAAATCACATTAGTCTAATATATCTTTAAAAATAGTTACATATATGTGGTAAAATACAGATTATTGTGATATCTTCAGGTTTTCTTTCTAAAGTACAGTTCAGCTTCGGCATGTTCAGATGCAATAGTATAGCATTTTATTATCCAGGTAAATATCCTTAATACTGTACATCAGCAAAAAAAAAAAGTATGCTGTATTGTTGATATGTTGTAACTTGCTGTGTTGAACCATGGGAATGTGGCAATGTTTTACAGTTCTGCTATTAGCAAAGATCTTCAGTAAGATGGCGAAAGAGTAGGTGGGTTGCTGAGGAGCAAGGCAAGGCACTGAAGAAACTTTGTCAAAATCAGACTGTCTCCAGCTTACTGATTGTTGACAAAGTCTGATGAAAATTTTTTTCCAACCAGCTCTAATCTAGCTCTAGTTTTAATTTCTGGGAGAATCTGGCACTCATGAAAGTAAACAACTGTTCATCTCAACTAGACTTCGTTAGAAAACATGTATGCACTTGCTTATCTTCAAGCACAGTGTTTTTAATAAGACTACTCACCTGCTTATTTAAGTTTATGTATAAGTATCTGCAGGATTGGTGCCTAAATAAAGACATGGCTTCCAATCTTGCCATTAGGTTTGTGTGGTCAGACCCCTGTATGAATGTAGAGCCCCGTTGACTTCTGTGGGACTCTGTGGATGCAAGTGAGGATCTGGTTGCAGGACTGGGGCCATAGTTGCCTGAGTGAAGCAAAGGCCTAACACTCAGCTTGATGGCGTTTGTCTGAACTATTGATTTTAGTGCAAATCACCATACTGGAAAAGTCTGGTTCCCAGGAAAATCAGGACCCCAACATTGCTTGGTGCTGCAAGTAGAGGAACTCTCTGCTGCCTTCTGCTGCTGCTTACACATATCAGAGGCAGCAGCTTAAAGATGTGTGTGAACATTGTCATTAGCATGGACTAATAGAAATAAGAGAGCCTTGGGGGGGAGGGGTATATGTAGGAGAGAAAGCAGCAGGGAATGGAGGGGTGGGGCAGCGGTGGTGGAAGAAGCAGGAACTTTAGAGGAGTAGAAAACAGGGGTCTGGGATGGAGGGGGGCAGGGCTGGTTGTGAGGAAAGCTAGGATGCAGACAGAGAGGCTTCACAATGGAGGGTAAGCAGGGACCTGTGGGGAGGGAATAGGTGGAGGGCTACCCAGGGACTGACAAGGGAATGAGGGGTGGGGAGCAGTAGTGAAGAGGGGAGGGGAAAACTAGATGGGTGGGACTTGGGAAGGGGAAATGGAGACCACAGAGACCTGTAATGGGGAGTAGGGGATAATGGAAGGGCACAAAGAGACTGTACCACGTAGGTGCAAATGTGGGACCCTAAGTATAGTGGGGGTGGGTGAGGGTGAGTTGCAGGGAGCCCCTGAAGTAACACAAAGGGAGCTTGTGGAGGGAAGGGAAAAATGCAGGAAGCCCCTTGTGGGTGCAATGTTCTCTGCCTGCATGTTGATTCTGATCTTTAACATTTCTGGGCTGCATTTCTACAGAGATTGCCAGTTGTGCTGAGTTTTATATGGTGATTTGTGAAGTGGACAGAATTTTAGATTTTCATTAGTGACTCATCTGGATTAAAACCCTAGTTTCAGAATGTGAAAGGATTTAATGTAGTTAACACCCTGTGATCTAGCAGAATCATGGGGAATGTCAAAAATTAAATTCAAAGTGTAAACCTATATCTACTCTTCTCATCCTATAGTGTATTTAAGACCTCTAATATTAGTAAAACAAAGTTTAAAAAAATCTTGGCTGTAGGATTCTGATTAATAACAACTTTTCACTTTCCCTTTTTACTTATTTGTGAAACCTATTCAATTTTATTCCAGTATTTGTTCATAACTTTGAGAATAGCTAACACATTCTTTCTGTGCAGAAATATACATGGAGTTAAATCCATCCAAAACCAAGTTAAATCAAACTTTTATCTTTGACCCAGATTGCCTGCACATTGAAGTCCAGGACCTCTTTGGTAGCATTCTCTGAAATTCTTCTGGTTCCATGCATAGGCCAGTTAGGCAGAATTGGAGGTTCTCAATGTGTGAATGAAATGATAGCACTGGGAGAAGGGATTTAGATTTATTAGGAACTGGGGAACCATTTGGGAAAGGAGGAGCCTATACAGAAAGAATGGGCTCCACCTAAACCGAAACACAGCCACATTGCTGGCATGTAAAATTAAAAACATTGTAGAAGAGTTTTTAAACTAACAGGTGCAGCAGTGCTTGCAGTTCAGACATAGACATGCCTTAGGGGAGGATTTATTAAAGGGGATACTCTATATCCTAGTAAAGAGGAATGGATAGAAATTGATAAAGTGCAGATAGGAACTGAAGAGAAACAGTCAAACAGGAGTGCAATTCAGTTACATCACATGAAAGCAGAAAGCTAAAGATTGACTGGTTTTATAAGTGCTTGTATTTAGATTTCTAGCATTTATATACCAACACGGGTGAACTTGAGTGCCTGGTATTAAATGGGGATATTAATATAATAGGCATATCAAAAACTTAGTGGGAGGATGCTAATCAATGGGATATGGTAATACCGGAGTACAAAATATATAGGAATGGCAGAGTAGGTCATGTTGGTGAGGGAATGGAACCATATGTGAAAAATTTATTCTATATTTCAGTCTAACTGTACCATAGAATCTCTGTGGATAGAAATTCCATGCTTGAATAATAAGAGTATAGCAGTAGGAATATATTACTGACCACCTTACGGGGATGGTGACAGTGATTGTGAAATGATCAGAGAGATTAGAGAGGTTAAAAAAACCCAGAAAACCCAGTAATAATGGAGGATTTCAACTATCCCCATATTGAATGGATACATATAATCTCAGGATGGGGTGCAGATATAAAATTTCTACACATCATTAATGACTGTTTCTCGGAGCAACTAGTTCTGGAACACCCAAGGGAAAGACAGTTCTTGATTTTGTCCTCAGTGAAGCACAGGATTTGGTCAAAGAGATGAATATAGCTGAACCACTCAGTAATAGCAACAGTAATGTAATTAAATGTAACATCCGTGTAGTGCGGGGAGGGGAAGGGCACCGTGCGGATAAAAAAGAGACACACCACAGTAGCATTTAACCTCAAAAGGGGAGACGACAAAAATGAAGACACTAGTTGAATGGAAATTTAAAGGAATAGTAAAATACCTGCAAGGAAGAGTGAAATGCCTGCAAGTTTTATGGAAACTATTTTAAAATACCGTAGTAGAAGCTAAAACTAAATGTGTACCCTGAATAAAAAAACAACAAACCAATAAGAGGACCAAAAAAAACCCCTACCCTGGCTAAATAGCAGGGTAGAAGAAGTGGTTAGAGGCAAAAAGGCATCTCTTAAAAATTGGAAGTAAAATCCTACTGAGGAAGATAAAAGAGCATAAACTCTGGCAAGACAAATGTAGAAGTATAATTAGGCAGGCCAAAATGGACTTTGAGGAGCAACTAGCAAAAGACACAATGTAACAGCAATTAAAAATCAGGAAGCCTGCCAAACAGTCGGTGGGGCCACTCGATGAACAAGGCAGTAAAGGAGCAGTCAAGGGAGACAAGGTCATTGAGGGGAAACTGAATGAATTCTCTGCATTGATCTTCACCGCAGAGGATGCGAGGGGGATTAACACACCTCAGCCATACTTTTTAGGTGACAAATCTAAGGAACTATCCCAGGCTGAGGTTCGGTAGAGGAGATTTTGGAACGAACTAATAAATTAAAGAGTCGTAAGTCACCAGGACCAGAAGGTATTCACCCAAGAGTTCTGAAGGAACTTAGCCATGAAACTGAGGAACTACTAACTGTGCTATGTAACCTATCCCTTAAATCAGCCTCTGTAACAGATGACCGGAAGATAGCTAATGTAATGACGATTTTTAAAAAATTTTTGAGAGCTGATCCTGGCAATTACAGGCCTGTAAGCCTAAATTCTGTACCAGGCAAATTGGCTGAAACTATAGTGAAGAACAGAGTTAGCACACCCGATATGTTGGGGGAAGAATCAACATGACTTTTGTAAAGGGAAATTATGCCTCACTAATCTATTAGAATTCTTTGTGTGTGTCAAAAAGTATGTGGACAAAGATTATCCAGTCAATATTGTGTACTTGGTCTTTCTGAAAGTCTTTGAGTTCCCACCTGAAAGACTCTTAAGCAAAGTAAGCTGTCATGGGATAAGAGGGAAAGTTCAGTCATGGATCAGTAACTGGTTAAAATATAGGAAACTAAGGGAAGGTAAAATGGTTAGTTTTCACAATGGAAAGAGGTACATAGTGGGATCCTCCAAGAAGCTGTACTAGGGCCCGTGCTGTTCAACATATTAATAAAGGTTCTGGAAAAGGGGGTGAATAGTGAGATGACAGTTTGCAAATTATATAAAATTATTCAAGATAGCTAAGTCGAAAGCTGACTGAAGAGTTACAAAAGGATCTCACAAAAGTGAGTGACAAAGCAACAAAATGGCAGATGATATTCAACGTTGATAAGTACAAAGTAATGTACGTTGGAAAAAATAATCCCAACTGTACATACAAAATGATGGAGTCCAAATTAGCTGTTGCAACTCAAGAAGGTGATCATGGAGTCATTTCAGTGGTTTTCTGGAAACATCAGCTCAATGTGCAGTGACAGTCAAAAAAGTTAACAATGTTAGATACCATTAGGAAAGAGAGAGATAATAAGACCGACAATACCATAATGCCACTGTTTAAATCCATGGTAAACCTACACCTTGAATACTGGTTGCCCCATCTCAAGAAAGTTTTTTATATTAGAATTGTAAAAGGTACAGAGAAGGGCAGCGAAAATGATTAGGGGTATGAACAGCTTCCGTATGAAGAGAGATTAAAAAAAGATTGGCACTGTTCATCTTAGAAAAAGAGACAACTGTGGAGCAATATGATTGAGGTCTATAAATACATGAATAGTGTGGAGAAAGTGAAGTATTATTTACCTCCTCATGTAATGCAAGAACCAGGAGCCTCCTAATGAAATTAATAGGCAGCAGGTTTAATACAAACATAAGGGAGTACTACTTTACGCAATACAGTCAACCTATGGAACTTGTTGCTAGGGGAAGTTGGGAAGGCAAAAGTATACTGGGTTCAAAAGGAATTAGATAAATTCATGGAAGATGAGTCCAATCAGTTGTTGTTAGCCAACATGGTCAGGGATACAACTCCATATATTGGGTGTCCCTAAACCTCTGACTGCCGGAAGATTGGACTAGACAAGAGGGAATAGATTATCCAATATTGCTCTGTTCTGTTCATTTCCTCTGAAGCATCTGGCTCTGGCCATTTTTGACAGACAGAATAGTGGGCTTGATGGACCATTGGTCAGATCCTGTGTGGGCATTCTTTTGTTCTCCCCTGATTTGCAAGACTGACATGTAGAAGGGGTGGGGGACAGGGCCAAAAAAATGAAGCGGAGGTTCAGTTTCCACAGGTTTGGTATCTAGGCCTTCAAACTTGTGGGTGCTGGCCAGCTGTGCATAGGAATCCTCTGTTCTATCTCCCATGAGCCATAGTGATGGGGTCATCTGTGTTTTGACCCCTGTGTGGGGAGGATCACAGCATAAGTAGTGAGAGTTACTGCTGCTGAAAGCATTAACTTGGCATGATTTTTACTGAGGATCTTCTTTGAGGAGAGCGAACAGCTGTCCCCTGGGTCTCATAGACTTTAAGGCCAGAAGGGACAATCGTGATCATCTAGTCTGACTTCCTGTAGCCTGTGATGTGCAGAACCTCACCCACTCACTGCTAATAAAGACTAATAACCTCTGGCTGAGCTACTGAAGTCCTCAAATAATTATTTAAAGACTTCAAGTTACAGAGAATCCACCATTTACTCTATTTCAAATGAGAAAGCGACCCATCCCCCATGCTGCAGAGGAAGGCAGAGAACCTCCAGGGGAACCTGGGGAAAATTCCTTCCCATCTCCAAACATAGCGATCTGTTAGGTCTCATGAACATGTTCAGGGTCTGTCAACCAGATACCTGGGAAAGAATTTGCTGTAGTAACTTGGAGCCCTCCCCATCTAGTGCCCATCTCCTGTTGGGGATATTTGCTACTAGTGGTGGCAGATGGGACACATGCTATTGTAGGCAATCTCTTCATACCTTCCCCTTCATAAACGTTATCAAGCTCAGTCATAAAAGCAGTTTTTATCCCCGCTGCTCCCCTTAGGATGCTGTCCCAGAATGTCACTCCTCTGATGATTAGACACCATTGTTAATTCCAAGCCTAAACTTGTTGATGGTCAGTTTATATCCATTTATTCTTTTTCTTTTCAAGCTTATGTGGTGACATACATGGATGTTATTTTGTGGAGGTATGCGACAGGTTCTGTGGATCCTGAAAGCAAGATCTTTTGTTTACAACCACAAAGAATTTAATAATGCAGCAAGGAAAGACACAGAATCAGTATTTTGAGTACAGCCATGATAGCTATTAGCCCAGGGTGTTTCTGGAGCCTGCAGGAGTCAGGTCCTCATTTGCCTGTGAGAGTCTTCCCCTTAACTCACTCACAGGTCCCTGACCAGCCACTACAGATCTGCAGCCAGCAATTTTTTGTCAGGCTGCTCCACAGCCAGACTGATACTGGTTTCCTCTGCATTCCCAAGCACTTTCTGGGGACCCAGCAGCTCAGAGATTTTCCTTTGAAGACCCTGTGTCTGCTTCACTACCTTCCTGAGCCTTGCACAGGCTGGTTTATATTTTGTTACCTAAAAGGAAATGGGGAATGACACAATATGGGTCATAACCTTGTTACTCCCTTCCCATGTTCAGTTATAAGGCATGTTTTTATGAGAAGGAGAAAAGGCGATTGATTATACATGGAGGAAGCATCCGGCATAGCTCTTTTCTCCCTTCAGCACAGCAACACCATAACTGCTTCCGGTGAGTGAACACAGGGACCTATTAGGTTATTATGTACTTAATTTTAAATTAGTTTAGTGCATGGCCTTTATGAATAATCCTGTTGTTTAGCCAGCACTTAGTACTACAGCTGTCCAAAACCAGCAGTCCCTGTATTAATATTAAAGGACTGTGCCACTCCAGTTGTACAGTATCTTTATATCACCATTTCAACAAATGGAGACTCCAATTTCCTCTAGTTATATAATAGATGAACTGGTGAATATTTAATATTTAAGCTGGTGAGGAAGTAGCTAAAAAGGCTACCGTTCATTGAAGGTGCTTGTCCTTTCTTTGGTGATTAAAGTGATACACTGTCTCAGTCTGCTCCTCAACATCTGGATGGTATTTGTAGGTAGCTCTGTTTCTATCTTCTTCACCTAGCACAATAACTGTCCTTTCCTTTCTAGTGCAGATTTTAGTGACAGAGTTCTGTGTGTTTGCTACCTTCAGACAGGACTCTGCATCAGCTGTCAATCCTACTCAGGGTCCATGTTAAGGTCCTCATGTTGCTATCTCTGGATGTGGATAGGGCTCAGTTATCACAGTAATAGTCTGTGCTCCCTGCTGCCTCTAAACTCAGGGAGATGGTGATTCTGTTGGTCAGTTTTCAGCTACTGATTAGGGCATGCTGCAAGATGCACCTGTTCAAACAAACATTTTCCTAAACAGCCCTGTTATAAAGTGCTCAGCAGGTTGGGACTTGTACCTGAGCATCCCAGATTATTGCTTAAACTACAGTTACTGATAAGTAACCTTTTTCTGCCTTCTACAGATAAATGATGCAGCTTTAATCTTGGACACTTACATGGTGCTGTATTGACTACTGCAGATGAAATAACTTGTCTGTGAAAAACTGTTGCTTACTGGAAGTTAACAAATACTGTACAGAGGTTTTCAAACTGTCTTCCATGGACTGCTGGTGATCCATAGAGAGGTGGTTGGTCACATTGAGTTGATTTTCTTATCTCCTGCAGTCAAATGTCATAAAAACAGCTACAAATACATTAAATACTTCCCTACTGTTTTTTTCCCATGTAAGCAATTACATTAATCTTCATAGAGATGTTGTGATAGTGAATTGAAAGTAGTAGGGACGTGTGATTGTGAATGGGTGCGGAGGTGGTTTGCAAAATCATGAATTGGGAGGAGGTGGTCCACAATACAAATTTGGTCAAGGTAAGATCAACATTTTTAACTGAAATTCTCCTTGTCACTTAAAATTACCAAATCAATCAAAGCTATCCTCTTGCTTTAGATTTGTGCCAGAACAGAGCTCAAGATGTCACAAAGTCCTCTGTCAGGTCTGTATTTTTGAAACATGCCCTGAGTGTCACAGTAGAAGGGTCTCTGGTCTCCTCTGGCAAAAATCACTTTGGACATCCGTATTACTGGGAATCAAGTGCAACTGTCAAACAGGAAGGCAGATGGATTTACCTGTATACAGTTTTGAAAATGTCAGACTGTGTGTGTGGTTTTTTTGTTGAGAAAAAGATGTAAAAATCAGGTGTAAATTTTTTGCTTAGAAATGTTTGCTCAGTACATTTTTTTTTTTAGAATGTTACTCACAAGTTGATCAAGATGAGTTGTCCATCTGCAGAAGTTACAATAAATATCTTTTTTAGAGTTCTTACTACTGACAGCCTAGACCTTGAGTTCCTTTAAAAAAAAATTTTTTTTTGGAAGAGTTTACATCATACTATTGTTTCCAAAACCAGAAGGTTACAAAGTACTGTTTTTGTACAATCTGGTGAATAACAAGTACATGTCTGGAAGTCTCTGAATCCTTGAGACTGGCTGACTGGCTCCTTTCAGGAGCACTAAATTCACCTGGGGAAAAAATGATTTAGAAAGCTTCTAAACATACCTTGCCAGGGCATCTGGAGAGATTGCAAAAGGAACTACTGCAACGTGTTAAGTAAATATGGAATTTAAGCATTTTCCAAACTTACAAGAGACCTGTTCTTTTTCTGTTTTATATTCCGTTTCATCAGATCTTGGAACGGAGGCAAGAAGAAACCAGGGAATGAATTTATAACAGCTAAGAGAAATCTTAGAAAATATGTAAAGTATTTCTTATTGCAACAGACATTAACACAAAAGCAGGGGGCTGGATTTATACCAGGGGTCTCAAACTCCAAATGACTGTGAGGGCCACATGTGGACTAGTGCACTGGCCCAACGGCTGCATCACTGACACCCCCCGCGCTGCCCCTGACACCGCCCCCACTCCACCCTTTCCATGAGGCCCTGCCCCTGCCCATATCTTTTCCACCTCCTACTCCCCTGAGCGCGTGCCTCCCCACTCCTGCCTGGAAAGTGCTAAGCGCTACCAACAGCAGTTTGGTGGCTTGGCGGTGGGAAGCGCCTGGAGGTAGGCAGGAAAAAAGGAAGAGTAATATAGTAGTATAGTATGCTATTAAAAGTCAGTTCATTAACTTTATTTATTTCTTTATCTGCAATGTGAAAAGTCAGTGCTAATTTTGACAGTCATTTCATTTTTGGCTCCTTAGCTTGGCAGTGTTTTGCGTAAACCAGAGCATCAATATTAGGTTTGATATCCTGAGAAGTTTCAAGTTCAGTGCATTCAGGTGATCAGTTACATCTGTTAGAAAAGCAAGGTTGCAGATAAAAGTGGAATCAGCAAGCTATGGAACCTCTTTCTTTTTCATTTTCATGAAGGAATCAATCTCCTCTCTAAGTGCAAAAAAAAGGTTCAAAACATTTCCATGACTCAGCCATCTAACTTGAGTGTGATACAGAAGTTCCCCATATTCACTGTCCATTGTTGCTAGAAAAGAAGTGAACTCTCTGTGATTCAGCCCTCTTGCACGTATAAAATTAACAGTTTTAACAACTACATCCATAACTTCCTTCATTTGTAGACTTTTACTACACAGGACTTCTTGGTGCAAAATACAGTGTATACTAGTGAAGCTATTCCTGATATATTGAGGCTGTTCAGTTTGGTCTTCAATAATCCAACCATGCCAACGTTTTCAGAGCACATTGGCTATGGACAATGCGCCATCAAAGATACGAGTTTGTTCCATGGCAGCACAGCTTTTTCAATGCACTCTTCCAGTCCTTGAAATATGTCACGTCCCGTTGTGGTACCCTTCAGTGGCATTAAGTCTAGCAATTCTTCAGTTATATTCAAAGTGCAATCCACACCTCTAATGAGCACTGCACACTATGCGGTATCTGATACATCTGTACTCTTATCAAGAGCAATTGAAAATGCTTTGAAGTCTTTTGCCATTTGAATGAATTGTCTTTTCACATTATCTGCTAAATCAGTTATCCTGCAGGCAACTGTATTGGCAGACAAGCTTATGCCTTCAAAAACTTTCTTCCTATTAGGGCATAAAATTTCACTGGCCTTCATAAGACATTCTTTTACAAATAAGCTTTCCGTAAAAGGTTGTGGTGATTTAGCTATCATTTCGCTTATCACAAAACTTGCTCTTACTGAATCTTTGCTAGACTTGTTAATCCCTGAAAAGAAATTTCTTTGCTTGGCAAATACTGCTTTAAGTTGCTGAACTTTTTTCTCTCTGATTTTTCCAGTGAATGCATCATATTTTTCACGGTGCATCGTGTCATAGTGCCGACACACGTTATACTCCTTGGGAACAGCAATCATTTGCTGACAAATAAGGCACTGAATTTTATTTTTTACCTCTATGGAAAAAATATAAATTCTCCCATTTGTCTTAAACTCTTTTCTTCCATGAGTGTTCTTTTTTTCGACGAAGTCATTTCCAAGCAGTTTTAATAAAATATATACACTTAGTAAAGCCCTCCCCCCCCATTGCACTAGGCTGCACCACCACTCCACTCCTGCACTGCCTCTTCCAGGGGTGGCAGGTTTGTAGAAATGGTGGTGGTGCCCAGAACCTGCCCTCCCCCAAACTCCGCGCCCACCTGCCTAAGGCTCTGGTAGGCAGTTTGGGTGGGGGAGGGGGTTTGGGGTGCAGACTCTGGGATGGAGTTTGGGTGCTGGGTGCAGGCTCCGGGCTGGGACAGTGGGAGGAGGTGCGTGCTCTGGGAGGGAGTTTGGGTATAGGAGGGGGTGCAAGGGTGAGGGTTGTGGTGCTGGGGATGAGGGGTTTGGGGCATTGGAGGGGCTCAGGACTATGGCAGGGGAAGCGCAGCCTGCCCTGGCCTAGTGGCGGTGGGCACTAGGACCCTGCGGCAGCAGGTGATGCCAAAAGCTGGCAGAGCCCAGTGGAGTCAGCATGAGCTGCAGGCTCCGGGCAGTGAGGGGCCAGCAAGTGGGGGCCAAGGAACACTTAGGGGAGGCACATGGGGTGTCAGGTGGGGCCAGAGGAGAGACCCGGCCCCAAACACTGAGGAGCAGTGTGTGGGGGAAGGGGGGGAGTTTGGTGGTGACAGGAAGTAACTGGGGGCGGGGGCGCAGGGAGCTTGGTAGGCTGCAGGGAAGAGCTCCGCGAGCCGGCTGCATTTGAGACCCCTGATTTATACTGAGGTTGAAAAGTCCATCTATAGGAGAATTGCAGCTGTTCAAGGTGCCCACAAGGAGAGCCTGCAAACCATCACAGCCCCCAAAATGGTCTGAGAACCATATGATTCGCTGATTTAGCATGTTAACTAGGCACATGTCAATGTAAGTTTTGAATAAAAAATAGTTTGGGGGATCCCAACGCTTCTTTTGTTTTTTTTTACCCTAATGGAAAATCAAAATGTTAAGATAATCTACGTGTGTTCCACTGTTACAGACAAACTGTAGTAGTTCCACTTAACCTTGCGTCTGCTGTCAAACATCTATTGGATATCTGCCTTAAAAAATGTGTCTGAATCCTCCAGACAAGAAAGAATGGCCTTCAGAGCAGATCTTAACTTTGCACAGGAAAAAAATAAAAATTCATTTTGTAAGAGAGTTTTCTTAAGAAGTCATTTGTCCATAAAAAGGTAATGATCTGTAAGTTCCTGTGATAGATCAAGAAATATGCAGATTAAGTGCATGAATGGTATTTAAATACAATTCATTCTTGTTCTCACCTGTCATAGTGTCTGTCTTGTAGTCTTTTCTACTTCGGGGCTGCTGTCGCCAAGTGTCTTGTTTGCCTTCCTTTCCAGGTGTTTTTTGTAGCAGAAATCAGATTCAGTGTTGGTTTTATGTATCTTTAATGTAGAAAAAAGTGAAAAATCTTGTTCCTTTTCTTTATTTTCTAAAAGGCATAACATGATATTGAATCCTTCCTGCTGTTCTTCATTGGTTTTATTTTAAGCAAGTCAATGTCTGGGCTTTTAGACGTTTTTAAAAATTAGATATAGTAATTGTCTAATCAAAAATAGGATGTTTAAATATCTGTTCTTCTGTAAAGGAAGTTTATTCTTAAACTGCAGCTCAATTCACTGCTTATGAAAAGATGAACAGTAGCCAACCTTTGCTCTTCTTTGCTCCATGCTCCAATTGAATACTGTTAATGTAGTTTTGTTACATACTACTATATTCCATTGTATTGGTTGAATAGTTTTTATTTCAACAATTTTTTCATCATCATGTTTTTTCATGCTGTTAATGGATAGAAACCAAATCCAAGTTTTAGAGCCTAAAGAAACTTGTCAGCAACCCTCTTCCATATTGTCTGCGTGTATATACCACAACTCTTGCTGTGTCTACATATTTCTTCTCGTCACAATTTTCTTCATGCAAAGTTTGTTGTTGTTTAGTTTTGAGTGGGACAGATTTTCAGTTGGCTTCCATTTTTTTGCACCCTCAAAATGTGGACAATATATCTCTCTATCAACCTACATATTATCTTAGTCATTAATATATCGCGTATGCAGAAGAAATTGTGTGCTAAGATAGCAGTGAAATTTTGAGCCCAAAGATGGAGGTTTTTGAAGGTTTCCTGAACTTGTGAGAACTTATCACTCTTTTCCTATTTATTTTTTTAAATTACTGTTTTCAATAATTCAAAAAGCTTAAGACTAGATTTCAACCAGAGGTGCCTAGAGTTTGGCTGCTAAGTCTGTTTTTAGGCACCTACGTTTTCTAGCGCAGTTAAAGGGATAAGATGAACGGTTCCCAGAGGTAAAAGACTTTGGATTTTGCTGATGGGCCTTGGGCTTATGGGATAGGGTCAGACCTTGTGACCCTTGCAGACCGAGGTTTACACTTTTCTGCACCCACTGTGCCCCTCCTTGTTAGGGGTGGGATAGTTCAGAACAAGCTGGGGTTCTGGGGGGCTAGGCTGAAGGGAACCTAACCTATCTTCCAGGGTATGTCGTAAGAGCCCTTTAGCCCATCCCTCCGCGTGCGCGCGCACACACGCGCACGCACACACACACTGGAACCACTTGCATACCTACTATAGGAGAGTATGATGATGAGGGGTAGTGCACCTCCTGTGGTTACATTTAATAACCGTTGTAGCCTGTCACTTCAAAACTATCCATGTGTCTGTCCTCATTTTGTTGCTGTCTGCATCAAGCTTGTTGAACTTCTCCTGTGTTTTTGCAGTGGGAGGGGCAATGATTACCAGTCAGTGCTCTATCAAGATGCAGCTTGCACTGTTCTTTGAATGGAGTACTGTGCATGACATGACATTTGTGTGTGTGATTAACATGTGGTTGTATGTGATTAAGAACCTTCTGTGGTTGCCAAAACGTTTCAAGCATTTGGTCTTTCCTAATGAAGCATGGCAACTTACTTTTGTTCGTACACACAGTATTAGACCTTTCAGGTACCAACAGAAGACTTGTGACCTGCCCCTCGAACATATTTTGCATAGCAGTACATCTTACAAAAACCTGTGTTTATTATTGCATTAAGCAAGCATGACATGATTTTGAATAGAAGTACAATTCAACCAATAGTAGTGGGTTGAATACCTCATTAAAAACCCATAAACTGGTGAATTAAAATGTTTTTTGCTTTCAGAAATTGAACCTAAGATTTTTGAAAGCACAGGACCATTTAATTTCCTTGTTTGTTTTAAAGAAACAGAGTGAGTACTCACATTCAAGATTCAACGGACTCTTAAATGAATCTGAGATTGGGATATCAGATGTGGATAGCAAAACAAATGAGTCTGGGTTCCACTGAAGTTCTGAACTGAGTCAAGCTTGTCATGCATAAACTCGGCTTCTTTAGTTTGTAATTGGTAAACCATATTTGCTGGCTTTTGATAATTGTTCTCAGCTAGATCCATTATCATAGCTGGTATTGCAGTTAAGAATGAGGTGCTCACAAACATTATTTAATATTTAGATTCCTGGAGCACCCAGAGGCCTGCAGTCAGGATCAGTGCAAGGTGTGGTAAAAAACACTAAGAGACAGTCCCTGCCCCAAAGAGCTTACAGTCTAAGAATCACCCTCTGGAAGAAAGTTATGTAATCAACTCTTGCAAGACTAATGGCTGGCTAAAATTATTTTCTACATACTTGAATGTAATTCAAAGCAGTGAAAATAACTTCTACTGGAATCAGTGACTTGAGGTTAATAGACTTAAAATATGTACAGATGGATGTCAAGTGGGTATAGTAAGTACAAGATTTCAGCTTTATCTCTGAAGTTGTTTTGTTCAAGCCAAACACAAACTTAAAAATTGTGAGTAGAAGTTTTTTAACAATGATGGGGCACTGCCAAATACTACTATCTTTGTGATTTTTCTACAATATTTTCTTAAAACCATAGAACTGAAGGAACTGAAGTGGACCTCAAATGGATAATGAAATCAACCAGTGGAGGATTTGATTATTCATAAAGGGAAGAGTGATTAAATTTTAACTTGAGTGTGCTTACTGTTCAGAAACTGATAATGTATCTGAGAGATTATTAATAGGAAAAAAACAACAAAAATTGAATTTCAAGCAGCTGAAGGCTGGGATTGCAAGAGTTACAGCCCATATCAATTTTTCTGTAGAATAGTTTTAATTGTTTTTACATTGTCTTCCCAAACTGAATTGGGAGGATGTCCCGGTATTACCAGTGTAAACACAAACACTCGTTATTCTGCGGATAAGAACTTTGTTGGCCTCTAAAGAGAGAGAGATAAAGGAATATGGGAAATAAGTCAGGGAGTTTTATCTTACATACTTTACAGCAGTTTGGCTGTCTTATTTTCTTTTGTGTTCATGTATTTTTGAAATTTTCTGCTTCAGCTGAAGGGAGAAAAAGCTGAGGCAGTCATTTTTCCCTTGCAAACAGCTTGACAATTCTTAGTACATGAGCCAGTCACAGCAGAGAGAATCTTGTAACCAATCAGAGTAGGGAAACTTTGCATACTCACAATATAGGTAAAAAAGAACTAACAGTAATTATGTAAATCAGACATCCACAACGAATGGTAGTGCAGGGAATTGTAAAACAAACCATCATTATGCATCAGAAACTGTACAGTATACTTGCATGGAGACTTCTATTTCAGCATAATCCTGAACAATATGGACAGATCATTGTCATGTCTAGCCTTGCATAGCTCATGTGAAGGCAGTGTTGTAGTCTCTTATGGCAGCTTGTTTTGTTGTTTGCTAGTAGTCAGGGAGTTTACAGTCAAACTCAGGCATATACTTATATAGTACAAGTGACATTTATGAGGTTTGAATACTTTAACAAGCAGTTTAAATTGTTTTTTATATTACTTTAGATTAAGAGAGAGTGTGATTTCCGGACAGAGAATGCATGGTGGTATCTGCAGCCTTTTGTCTTTTGGGAAAACACTGATTTATAAATGGCCAGTCTCCCTTTGATGTTTCCTCATTCGTATTATTTTCCAAACCTTTTTTATTTTGGTCGCCTTTCTCTGTGCATTTTCAGTAGTGGTGTCAAGTAATACATACACTACTTCAGTCTAGGCCTAAACAGTCCTGTGTTCAAGCAGAATTAATTTACTTATGAGATTACTGTTAATACCCAATATAGCATTGGATTCTCTTGTGACACTGTTGCAAATTTTGGGCATAAAGTTAACAATACTACTTTTTATGCCAGAAACATGAAGTGCTTTGACCATTATTTATGAACCTGGGCAGATGTGTATGATGAAGTGTAACCCTCTCTGCTTTTACTATAATGATCAGAATATCCATCCAAGTGAAAAGAATTGTGTATGAAGATTTTTTGGTTTCCCTAATTGTTAAATATGCATATACAATACATACCTCAGATGTCTTAATAACCACCACATACAACTATATTGTATTGTCCTTTAAAAGGAAGAAACAGACTACACATATTTTTGTTCGATAAATTCTAATAAGATTTCTAGATAACTAGCATTGCGGTTTAATTTTTGTTGGCAGATCCTTCATGCATGAGATAGGTTGCATGCTGTGCTTTCTTTTTAGTGAATGTTTTTAGGTTTACAGTAAATTCATATGAGGACATCTCTATTCTGAGTTGTCAAGTTATTGCATGTTGAGGCAGAATGTATGCTGCTATATACACAAACAAATATTTTAATAATTTATCGTATGGGTACTCAAATAGCATTTCTGTTGTGCAACTTCAATCAGCTGGTTGCTGTAAAAGTTAATAGCTTTTTACTCTATGTAATGCTCCTTTTCTATTTTTTTCATATCATTTTCCTCTCCAGCTATATGTTGCATATCACAACAGAATGACACCTAAATTCTCTTCCACTGGATTGGCTTTCCAGAGAATAATAGTATACAGCTTGCAAAACTGGAATACTGATTTCATCAAAAATGAGTGTGCACCCAAACCGTAGTGCGCAATCAAATATCATGCTGTTGACATACTACAGGCAATACATGAGTAGTCTCAAACTTGATAAGTTACTTCTGGTAGTAAGAGAGAATCTTTGGTTAACCCCAGGCATTGTGTTCACACTCTCATCATCCTGGTTTTAGAGTGCTTGATACAAAAATTTCTTTCACTCTATGAATTTCTATGGTACAGAGAGAAGAGGTGTTGCTTTTCAACCATGCCACCCCAAGCTGTAATCTTGAGACCTGGCTCAAACGAAGGTGGTTTAATATTTACATGAATCATCTAAAGAGAAACTGGAGTGCTGCATGTAGTATTGCGAGCAGTTTATTACATATAGGCATATTAGAATGCTGCATATCGGTGTCTATAATCATGGCACAAAGATACATGAAATAAATTAAACATACTGTACGTTTCTATACCATATATATGGTGGGAAGAGCAATCCTTTTTATCATACTAGATTATATAATTATTGCACAGTAATCTGCATAATGAATACTCAGAGCATAGAATGGGCTCTAGTAAAGTTTACATCTTTTCCTTTATAATAAAAATTTATACCATTCATGTAACAAACTGCAATTGCCCTCTGTATTGCCCTAAGATCATTTTAAAAAGTAATGGTCCATACATACTAAAGTAATCACTTCACTTTAAAAAACAAAACAAAAGTTTATGTAACCATCAGAATTGTACATGGTTAAAATAACACAAAAACATTACAATTATTTTACTGGCTGCTTGTAAAATTGTCAAGAGGTTATTTTGTCTATTTGTTCTATAGAAAGGAGAGGTTTTACTTCTCTTAGCCACTTTAAGACAGCTATATGAATACTGTACTGTTACGTTGCCTTTGAAAATGGCAGCTGCTTCTCGGTGCAGAGTGACTTTCTGTTTTCAATAGCTTCGTATGGAAACGATTCCACTCCTGAGCCATGAAGCTGTCTTTAACCTGTAGTAGTACATATTTGTAGCTTCACTATAATTGTATTACTCTTAAAATAAATTGTTACAACTCTTATTTGCTATTCCTGTGTTATGATTGTTGGGAAAGAACTGTGAGGCTTCTTAATAGCTGCCTGTTTTCTGTTGAGGCCTAGGCGGAGAGAATCCTGTATTGTTTTTAATAGGTTGAGGAGATTTTAGTATCTTCCACTAATTTTGACAAGACATGAGTTTCCCTTCAGATATGGATGAAGCACCATTTTCATCTTAGTGCTCAGACATACTGACACTTACATCATCTATGTAGAGCCATCCATTTCAGTCCACCTGTTCAGTGTCCAAATGTTTACTACTTTAAGACTCTTCTTGGTAACTGTGCAAGTTAGGAAATTGCCGGCTCTCTTGCTTGAGCTGAGTCAGAAACTGTGGTGCTTGAAGCAGGAAGAATTGCTAAGATTCCTAATAATGTATTCCAAAACAGTATCTCATTATTTTTAGCTTCTGTTTTAGCTTTATCACTTTGTGAATAAACCATTTTATTGACCTTCAAAGAATTTGGCAGTTTATAGCCCGTGTAGCATATTATAACATAACTATTCCATAATTTCTCCTGTACAATAGTAGACTTGAGTAGACCTTTATTCATTTCAAGCAGTTCACGCTTTCCATTCTTCCTTCTGTTTAAGTAATGTATTTAGGTCTGTAAGCAGTTTTTCCTTTTGTTTCCTCTATTAAGCCAGGCCTCTAGGGAATTTTTGATGTGATCAGCTCTGCTATCCAATTCTTTTAATATTTGCAGCCTTGTTGCTTTTTGACCTATTTGATTCTCTTAGTATTCCCTCACTTTTCCTTTAACTCCCTGTAGCTGTGGTAGATTACCATGTGTTCTGAACTGAACAAGAAAAGTTGCTGTAGCAATGTAACAGAATACTGACAGAACTATGATGGGGAAAAGGGAGAGGAATTTGTCCTAATAGAATAGTTTCAAACCTCAGATTGTATATGTACCTCCAAAGCAACAGTAAACAGAAACTGGTGTGATCCTGGCAAAATGAAAGATAGCTACAAACTCATAGTGAAAACACCTTTTGGACAGGAGCAGCCGTGTCATAGGCCATCCCTGTATTCAAAGTTCCATGGGTTTGTTTAAAACTGTGATTTTAAACCACTTTAGTTAAATTGGGACCAACACTTGTGTGAATGCACTTAATTCCATTTACACCAGAGTTGCACCATTTATAAGCCATACTACTGCAAGACATGTTTCACATCAGTGCAGTTCACTTACGACAGGGCTTTGCATCAGTACAGCTACGCTAGTGTAGCTACACAAGTGAAGAAACTTTGGTGTAGAAAAGGCTTCAATCTTTGCCACTTGTGACCTGGCAGGTGTATTTGTGTAAATGGTAAGACTTACACAAGTCTGCACTACGGCTGAATATCCAATCCAATGCACTTTAGGATGGAATTTTTAAGGCAAACCAAAAATATAGAATTCTGTCCCCCAGAACGAATGCAGTGTTACAGTTGAGAATTTAAAACATTTAAAAGAAGAATTTTTCGACTGAGTTGATCTTATTTTCCTCTTCTAAGAAAGTGTAACAGAATTTGTATTGACAATGCCGAAGTAGTAAGGCGGCCCATAATTACATCCATAATTTGAGCACTGCATTTGAATGTGTTATCAGTGTATATTCATTGGAATGCATATGCTATATGCTTTTATTTCTGGGGGAAATCTGCACCACTGTGCATTCTCAGAATTCATGTGTCATGCAGAATTTTGTATTTTTCCGCAGAAAAGACATTTTCCCCCAGAAGTGCTGCAGTTCCACCATTTGTCCACCAGAGGCCACTGTGGTGCCAGAACAGACAACAGCATAACTGCAGCAGGCTGTTCTGGTGCCACAGCGGCCTCTGGTGGGCAAAAGGAGGAACGGCAGCACTTCTGGGGCAAAATCTATTTTGGGGGGCGGGGGGGAGGATTATTATGTATGCACAGTGGCACAGAATTCCCTCAGAAGTAGAAGTTCATTACAGCACCTGGCCCGTGGAGCCAAGTTAGGACAGAGTGGGGAAGATGGGGCTGCTGGGGGGGGATCACAGATGGGGGTTCAGAATGGTTAATGGGGGGATAGGCTGGGGTGTGGGCTCAGGAGCTAGTTGGGTGACAGTGTTGAGCCTGAGGCTGAATGGGACTGTGGGTGCATGGCCACATGGGGACAGGGGAGGGGGGCTGCAGGGACCCATTGGGATGGGGGAGTGCGGAGACAGGAGAGGATGTGCCGGGCTGAATGGGAGAGGCTTGTTATCATTCAGGATCTGCATGAGAGAGGCTCCCCAAATCCCTCACAATCCTGCCCCTTCCGTCCCCCAAAACACCCTGTTCCATACTTCTCCCATCCATGTCCTAAAACCCTCCAGGTTCACTGAAGGCTCTTTCCCTCTCCCTCAGCTCTTCCATTATCCCAGACACTCTGAAGCCTTTGCACAGCTTCTGACAAGTGCAGGAAATACAGTTGTGTATTATAATTTAAATGAATTATTCAGAGTTCTATATTAATATGCCTAGTAAGGAATCTATTTTGTGTAAAATAAATAAAAATTACCAGAATCTCTTTTTGGTCTGTATTGTTACAGATATACTTGCTGACAGATATTTTGAAATTTACTAAAATAATTGAAACTAGCATGATTATATTATGTTAGTTTGACAAATAAAATATGCAGAATTTTGCAGAATTTTAAAATATTGTGTGCAGAATTTTTAATTTTTTTTGGCACAGAATTCCCCCAGGAGTATGCTTTGCCCTGTTGGTGGCCGAAAATGTGTTAAGGAAAATAAAGTAATATACATGCACAGTACACATTTTTCACAACACTTAACCGTTTCTAAACCCAAGCTTCTTCAAATGTGACAAAGGAACTTGTTCACATTAATGAGTTACCATTGTGGAAAAGTCTGATGTTTCTTACACTCCTGTAAAAAAATGATCAAATGCAAGTGTACCATATCCTACTCTCTCTCTCACACTAATCTTTGGGATAAAAATGCCAGGAAAACTTCAGTTCAGTTGGCAACTTTTTCAGAATATTATGTCTCAAAACATGCCGCCTCAAAAGATCATCTTCATCCAAAACATAGGATTGCTAAAGATACCCTATAATACGAAGATAATCATCAAAAATAAAATGTTATGTGACAATAAAGTATCATTCAGGGAATGAGGCTTTAGTGGCTGAATGGCTGTCTTCTACAACTTTTAAAAATATCCTATTGGTACATTTTAAAATTTACCAATTTAAGGGATCTGTTTTTAGATCACTGCATATGCAACACTCCTAGTAATGTCAACTGGAGTTTTTCAGTGTGTGGTAGTGGGAGAATGTTCCCCTTATATAGTTTGAGTATAGTTTTATTTGTTAGAATCTCTGGCCCAAGATTATCTGAGCATCCAAAATGGATACTCGGTTTTCTTATTAAACCATTAGTCTGTTTAGCTGTTATAGCAGTCTCACAGCATGGCAGTGTTAGCATGTAATCAAGAAGGCCATGTGATTTTTTTTATGTGATGTTGACAATGATCTTTTTTCCAAAATTATTTATAGCATGTCACTAGGAAAGCAAAGCAATTGAAGCTCTCTACTTACTGGCTGCTACAAATTTCTCTATAGTACTATTGAAATATACAAAAGGTACAGTTCAAAAATCTTTCTGTATTCAAGTGCACTTCAAGAATAGCAGCTATAAGGGATAAATACTCCAAGAGATATACTTGTTCACCAGGCATCCTCCTAAAAACACATTTCTGTCATGTCTCTTAGGATAATTACAATGGAGAAAACCTGAAACAATTAAAAAAAAAATTGTAATGGATCTATCAGGACATGTTGATTCATTGCATTGCTGAGTAACATTTTGATCTTATTGTATCCTTTGCCTTTCCTCTTCTGTCCCCTCCTGTTTTTGATTTTATTAATTTATTTTTGTGTCCCTGACACTCATTTGTTGCCCTGTGTGAATTTAGATCATAAACTGTTTCAGGGCAAGACTGTTGATTTGTTTCTTTGAAGTGTCTAGCATATTTTTGGGGTGCAAAAATGAATGAATAATCTCAGCTCTGACTTTAAAAATCCTCTTTTTTTTATAAAATCTTCTTTGGTTAGCTCTGTCTTTCTTCAGCAGTGCTATATACAAAACTACTGACATCTTTCCATCACGAGAGCAGCATGGATTATTTTCTAACTTCATATTTTGAGGTCTTTCATGTAGCTAAGGGCTAAATGGCACACTGGGGCACCTAATGGAATTTCCTCTCCTGTGAAGTTTCCTGTACATTCTGTGGTCAGGAGTGGGGTCTGCACACAAACCCGGCAGATACCAAGATCCTGCAGGGTCTCAGAACCATCCATATGGAAGCTCTGTGAATCCACAGCAGCTGTAGTCCGCTGCTGCTCTGACTCTGCTCCGACTGCTCCCTGCTGTCAGGGCTTCATTGGAGCCATGCTGTTGGAATTTTTGGCCACAGCTATCCCCAAAGGAGTCTTTGGCTTAAAAAAGGATGTTTCCCCACCATACATGTGAAGTAGTGGAAATGTAATTAATTTCTGAAGGATCTCTGCTGGAGAGAGCAATGAGAGAGCAGTATTAATTGCCCCCACAATCTAGCCTGCCCACTACGTACCCCATGCTCCAGTCCAACAGAAGAAAGTGATGTCCCTGTCCCCTTCAGTATGGGGAAGAGGAAAACTAAGGACTCTTCATGTGTACCAAAAAATCACAGATCTTTTCCAAAAGAGTTAATAGAGCGCACAATGAAATGTAAAGACTGTCTCAAACAGAACACGTTCAACTTCCATTATTTTCTTGCAGATGGAATTGGAATATGACTATTATTGCTTGTGAGACTGTCTATAAAATACCTGGCAGGAATAATTCACTATGTAACTCTTCATTTGAGAGGGATATGCTGTGCTTTGTATATTGGTGGCCTTAAAATATAAACCATATTACATACCCCTGCACTGTGACCTGTATTTTAACAGCTTTTGCATTATATTCATGTATTATATTGAAAAGTAAACTAATTTAAAGAATTTCAAAGTCTTCTGTGGTCATGTATTTCTGAAATAGATAAAATGATTAATTTGTCGTAAAATTCTTATTTCTTTGAAGCAAATACTTATTTTCTGACTTGTAAAACTTAACCTGGACTGTGTTTTAAATTGGACATGCAGGACCTACCCAACATATACTAACTCAGTGACTAAGCCTTCTTACTAGACTGAAATAGGCCAGTGTCTCAACCTGCATGCTGTCACCCTGTCTCCCACTAACTGCTCTCTGTATCCCAATTAATACTGCTCCCTCCACACACTCACCAAATGTATCAGTGTCTCCTTCTACATAACCCAAAAATGAAGGAATACTCCTGCTGTCTCCACAATAAATCCGACTATGTTGGCATGCACACAGTCCTCTGCAGGGAGGGTGGGACAGTTGAGATTTCCTTCATCCTAAACCAGACTGTGGCTTGAGGATCTGAGAAGGCTCTAATTATCCAGATGACCAGTGGTGACAGTCTCACTGCCTGTCTCACCAATGGATGGCTCTTGTATATGAGGCCTACACCAACTCCTCCCCACCGACAAGACGGCTCTATGTATGAGAGTGAGGCATGTTTTCCTGCCACTGTATCCAAGAGTGAGAGGGACTCCCAGACACATACAGAGCCTTCTGCTGGGAGAGTTGGGCTTGTCCTAGGCCCCTCTAGACTATGTAGCTTGGAACAAATAATTTAAATACAAAGTTAGTGACAAACTACCTTTCATTTAGTTCATATAAATTATAAGAAAAAATAAAAAAAAGTTAAAATACTGATTTGTAACGCTACTACTCTCTGCTCATTCATATAGCTTCGTAAGGCTCATTTCTGGCATACTAACAAGAAATTAGCCCATCAGTAGTGGCTAGGTGAGGTGTGAATAGGCTGTACATTTCATAAACACCCCTGTTCCTCCACACTCTAAAAAGTATCGCCTTCATATTTCAATTCTACCTCTGACAGCAGTAGCTGTGATTGCTAGAGTTATCCTGGGGGTGGGAACATGAAGAGGTTCCTGTTCCTCAGAAACTGCAACATAGTTTACTCTCCTAGTTACTGCTAGGAGAGTAAATTGTCTGTCAGTCCTCAAATCTTTGTACATTCATTGCCATGTTGTGGTTCACTCAGGTGATCAGAGTTTATACGTGGACGTTCACACACGAAAACAGATATTGCATATGCCTATTGCATTCATGAATATCTACTCACTGAACTAAAAGCACCCATTGTGTCATTCCGTTTATATTTGAAAACATACATATAAACACACTGTACTTGTATCACATTTTTTCTTTTAACCACAAAACTTAAATGCTTAAAGTTGTTAATGCAGTGTTTATATTAGAGATTGTCCCCAGTGAACAAGTCAGAAAATTTAAAGTTCCCACAGTAGCCACAATTTGGCACTATTTGTATTACTAAATATGGTGTTAAGTTTAATGCCTTCACAGCATTTGGAATATTTCAAAATTTAAATATGTCAGGGACCAAATTATAACAGCTGTGAGACCTGTGACTTTGAATGGCTGACTTTTATATGTAAAATCTCCACCATAACTTTTAATATAGTTACTTGCGTTAAGATTCACAACCTTGAAAAGATGGCTTCAGGGTTTTCATAGCCTTTGACCTTTTTAGCCTTATAGGGTTAGTCCTTAATTTCACTTTGTCACATAAACTACAAAAATCAATCTAGCAAACTAAAAATAAACTTCAAAGTTAAATTGCAAGTTTAATTTTTGTATCATCCCCTAAGCTATTTTTTTTTTTAGAGTTAATCTTTGAATTGGACTTTCATGTTTGCCAGTGCAGTATATGACCTTCAGTTTGACAGCATCTTGTAAAAACCTATTTTAGTAAGAGGAACTCCAAACTCTGCAAGGAATTTCACCCTGGTATTCAATTCAGTTTATGTTAAAGACCACATTATAGTGTTACAGTAATTGGACACCTCTGTCACATACTGCAAGTAGTTTGGAAACTTTCTTGCAGCCTGTAGTAATCTGTGAGCTATCTTGTGGAAGACAGCTTTTCTGATTCGTTGCTTTAAGATCAAATTAGGTGTAAACAGGTGCGTTACTATTGGTGTATATAGGAGTTGTACCTTTTTTCCTCTGGGGCTGAAGTTGGCCCATGGTGAATTCAGCCCCCATCATGAGGGCTATCTGTACTGATGTGTTTCTTACCTGCATAGATATCTGACTTCATCAGATTTATTTGATCTGAACATAGTTTTTTTTAAAGAAAGATGTGTTTTTAGTTTTCCTTATGCTAACCATTGCTAAAGTCTAATATTATTATTTCCTATTGACTGTACTGGTAAAATTCAAATGAGAATTTATGTTGGATGAGTGAACATAACTGTGACTGACCCAGTTTAAAAAAATCATACTTAAAACCTAGGGAAGGGTTTTTTTTTAACACCATACCTTATTAAAACAATAAGTTAATTATCTAATTTACTTCACCGTTTCTTAGCTGTTTTCACTTCCCTTAGCTTGAGCATTGAAAACAGACTTTTCAATTTCAGTTTTTTTGAAGTTTGAAAAGACGACAAATGGAAATAATTCAATTAAATGTAATTTAAAAATAAACTAAAAAGATACATAATTTTATCTTGGGCATAAATCAGGCTAACAGTGTTTTTATATTAAGAATTTTTTGAAAAGTATATGCAGGGCCTTTTAGTTAATATTCATGCAGATTTATTTCATTAAGTTTATTTAATTTGAACATTGTCTTCAGAAGTGTTAATGCAAAATAAGTTTACTTTGCCTACTGAGTAGTCCAGTCTAATCTTTAATGCACTGTTAAATTAAGGGTCCAGATGGAAAGAAAACTGTGTTTAACAACAAGTGGCTGTTGGATACACACTTAGGAGTAAATGATCCATTACTTTTTTTCCCTTGTTTTCCTCATGCACAGCAAATTGAACAATTTCCATACAAGCCATAAAGTAGAAAGGTGACATTGTTGAACAGAGTATACCTACCCATCTTTAGTTCAGCTATACACAGAACATGAAAGACAGTGTTGATAATGAATAAGTAATATATTTGGATGTAATGTGAGACTTGACAAATCTTTCTTCCTTTCAGATGATTTAAACTTGGTAAGATTGACATTGGTTGACCTGTAGCAGTGTTTTCCCAGGGAGGTTTAATAGTCAAATGTGTACATTAAGCAGCATTCATTCTGACTATGGATGTGGTATAATATCCAGTACCTTTCAGCCAATGGCAGAATCTCTGGCTTGTGGAACTTGGTAGAAGTATGAAGATGGTGCCACATATATGGGCAGAAAGATGAAGTATAATTGTTTTTTAAATGTTATGAAGTATTTGAAATAATTTAATGTATTGATGATGGGGAAAAAAAAAATTGAGTGCTTATATATACTTTTTCTTTACCATGACCTCCACAGACAAACTGGAACTTTTGTGGTTCATATTAGTTTTCCCTTTAAGAGTTAAGATAATTTCGGTATAAATTTCATTTCATAAACCAAGGTAACAAATATGAAACTCGGATTCAAAGCAATAGGATTTTTATTTATTTTGTATGTATTTTTTTTAAAGTACAAGAATAATCAGAGGTAAAATTTATACTTTTCAAGACACCCGCCTCCCCCTCATAATTCTGTCTGGTATGTTACTTGTTTAAATAGATCTAAGAATAAATGTTATCATTCTTTCCTCTGATTCAGACTGTCACTAGTGTAGACAAATGTGTTCTCAGTCTGTGGCCTGTTAATCTATCGTTATAGCTTTGCCTATTCAGATCAGTCTAGATGCTAGCTTCCCAATATTGCTCAGCCTGTTTCTTTGCTTTTCATCATACATTTTTAGCCATCTATTTTATTTTGTTTTTTGCTTCAGGGAAATAATAATCAAAATTGAGAAATATTAAGAGGCACAAATGAGGTGAAGGCATGGTGTGTTTCTTGCCACAGTGGAGGAATAGCTCTAATATGGAACATCTCTTGTGTTCAAGACAATGGCAGTTGGGCATATATGCTCACAGTTGAAACTGTGGAAAAAAGAAAGTCTGTACAACCAGAGAGTACCTTCAGTTGGATCTTTTAGCAGTAGACCTTTTCTTGTTCAATGAGATTTAAAAATGCTTAAGTAGATATGGACAAAATGCAGCCACAGTAGCCAGTCAGCTAGTTCGTTTCTGAAGAACGAACTTTGTGCTAGAAAGCATCATTAACAGAAAGGTTGACACTGATAATGGAATACTAATTATCTTATTACTCTATATCAATGGGAGAAAAGAAACCTTTTAATAATTTAGGTAGCTTTGAGTAACCTTATTTCAATGCACTGAAAAAGCAAAATTACCCTTTACATTGAACTATAGAACAATGTTATCCTGAGGGTGGGCAAATTTATATTTTTAAGTATGTAGTATTTTATATAAATACCTCATCTCTTAAATCTGTATTGTGAATAATTACTTTAGGGAATTGTGTGATCTTCTTGCTTCTATCTTGCCGATGCACACAACTGAATGAATGATGACTTGAGACAAAATTTTTGCTTTGAATAGATTTCAGTTTTTGTCCTATTTGATCACTCTCCCTTTAGATAGAACTGATCTTAACATATAACTTGATCTTGTTAGTGGACTTAATGTTGCAATATTTGAACACTTTTTTGGTATAATGCACAGTGCTTTCATTTTGTTTTTATAAAATTCAGTAAAAGGAAACTCAGAGTTTCCAAAGATAAATTAGAACAGTTTTGTGCTTAAAGTGATGTTAGATTTCCTTTGTCTAGTTTTTCTTCTCACTCAGATTGGCCAAGTGTGACTTGAATGTGCAGAGTGCATAAATATTTTGATTGGATTTGAGCCTTAAGAAAATGCAATTCACTTTTTTCATGAAATCTCAGAAGCTGGGATGCCTCTTGATGTGTTATATCTGAATGCTTGTGTATTAGGGAGCCCAAAGATTGGAATATCTCATTCTTCTTGGACGTAAGGAATATTCAAGTAGAGAGGGAGTTTTTATTTTATTTTATTTCACAGCACCAAAAAGTGTATGAGGCGCCTCTCAGTTCAAATAAGACAATATTGTCCCAGTCCCACAGAGCTTCCAATTAAATTTCAGTCTTGATGTACAGAGTGAGCTACAAGAGAGTGGACAGAGGGAGTTTGGAAAATGAGATTATGTAGTTAGCAGAAACAAGCATACAGCACTGCCTCTTGGACTAAAACGGGTCAAATTTCTAAAACTCTGAAATAATTTCCACTATTCTCTTTGGATCTGCAGACCTCAACTGCTGCATCCACCATTACTGCTGTATCCACCATTACTGATGCATCCATCCATTACTGCTGTAATGTCCCTGAAGACTAAGCTTAGTCTTCAGGGACATTACAGCAGTAGTTAATGATTTAGTTTCCTATCTCTACATTTATGGGCTCTAACAGTCTGGATTGGCTGCATTCCATTTCTTGGAAGTAAACTTTACCTGGTAATTCAGGCTGTCTGATTTTGAGCTGCTATTTCAAAGACCCGCCCATGATTATGTTCAGTATGAAGGGGTTGTGGGAATGCTTCTGTTTTCAAGTCTTTTAAATGTGCTCTTGGGGCTTCAGAATTGAGAATGACTGTCAGGTATGATTGAAAGAAAAATTGGCACCAGAATTCTTAAATTATGGCTGATATCTCTGCCTGATTAGCAGCACACAGGGCTGCCCAGGAGCCCTCAATCTGGATGTTGAAAGTCCAAATCCCAAAATGCAAATGATCAGGTAAAATACTTCTAATTGCCATCAAGTGGGATATGGATAAAGAATATTTCTCTATTAATAGATCTTTGTTTCAATTAAATGTTTAAAGAGTGCATATCCTAGGAGTAAGCAAATGAATCACAAGGATTTGGTATAATGTCTAGGGCATAATGAACCCAATAAATGTCAGACTTGGTGTTGCAAAGTCAAGAAGCATTGTACTCCGGAGAAAAGATTTATACTTGGGAAATTAGTTAAAGTGGGACACACAATGATTTGAAAAACACTGGCTAACCAAACAGAATTTTTACCCTTTACTTTATCAGTCAGGGTTTGTCCTATTACAAAATCCCAGATGTTTCCGTTGGGTGGAACTAAATTAGAGGCAGTGACTGATGTATTTGACTTGCTAATTCCTTTTGCCCCAGTGGACTAGAACCACCAACCTGAAGTGCTTATAAATATCTCAACTTCCTACCACTTTGTGGTATGAAATTGAAAACATTTGGAGAGGAAGAAGAGTACTGGTGACAATGTAATTCAGACTTGTCTGATTATCTGTCTTTGGTCTGATTATCTGAGTGCGAAGACAAATAGCTATTCTTTGGAAGTCTCATGTTACTACCATGAGCAGTATGACATTCTATGAAGAGAGAAGATGGGGAAAATCAAGAAGAGGCAGCTGGAATATTTTGACTATCTACAAAAGATGGAGACAGTTTGGGGAAGAAGAATGTTAGGCTGGAGTTCAAAGAAGACAGGAGCAAGTAGTAGCTGGATATGAGAAGTTAAGAATGGAGAAGATGCCAATAATGGTATAACAATGAACAGTGGCAAATTGACCTGTGTGACTTCACCAACATTCATGGCTGAGGTTGTTACTTAAACTAGTAACTTCTAATATTCACAATTAGTATTTTATAATTAAAATTTGAGGTTTCAAAGATGCCATTTCAAGACTCCATTGTGTGGTGGAATGATGCTGTGTGACTTTGAGAGTTTAAATTGAAATATGGTTGCTTATTGAGTGGTTGAACATACTGCATAGATTTACTATCTACATGTTGCAACATTCTGCATCCTGTGAAAATGGCAACTATTTTTTTTTAAAGAGAGATCTAACACCACATGACTCCCTAGCCCAAGTGGCTTACAATGCAAGTATAATACAACAGATGGATACAGACAAATAGTAAATACAGACAGTACAAGGAAACAATGAGACAGTATTGGTCAGCGTGATAGACAGTGGTCTTAGCACACCAGCAGTCTCACTGTAGAGTTTTATGTAGACGGCAAAGGAGAGTTTTGAGAAGTTTGAAGGTGGATGATGAGGTAATTTAAGATGAGTCTCCCAAGTATGTGGTGCAGCAGGAGAGAGAGCCTGAAGGTGTTTGTTTTAAATTTTTAACACATGGGCAATGGAGTCTGGTTATCAGTCAAGCTCACTGTTTGTGTCAGGCCTACTCTCCCTAAGGGAGGCTCTGGCCGACTGTACTGTTCAGTTAACTCTTGGCCTCAGCCAAGCTTTGCATACAGCCTGGAAGTTGCTGATCTGCTCTCCTTCTCCATTATCCCCCGAAGACATGCTCCCACCTTTTTATCTCCTTCCAGGTCTGACACCTAGCATGGGTGTAGAAGGGAGAGACTGGTTGGGGTCACTGCATTTTATTAATCCATTCCAGGTTACTGTGGGGCTTGTATGCCCCATCCACATCTCTTTGTAGTTCCATGATTAAGTGACTAGGGTTGTTTAGAATTCTGATTAAAACAATAGATGAACTACACTTCTCATAGTTTTACTGGTTCTGAAGGTATTCCCATTTTATATATAGGGAATATCTTTTACCATTCTGAAAGATACTTCTAGTTTAAAGTGCCTCCAGTGTATATGCTTATTCTTCTTTAAGGGGAGGACTATGATTTTATAGGCTTTGTATAATAAGTATTTTTTTTTTAAAGAATGACTTTAAGAAGAGCAAGATCCAGGTGAGAAGAGGGTATTCCAGGCACAGTGGACTTTACGGAGTCCTAAGACTTGGATGGAGCGCTCAGTACTGGGAGCCGCGATCAGCCGAACCTGCTAACGTGGCAGGTAAACAAACCGGCCCGGCCCACCAGGGGCTTTCCCCACACAAGCAGCGGAACAAGTTTGGGAACCACTGGCCTAGAGGCCCCAGCTGATTGGGGCACCACCATGCTAGGTGTTATACAAACACATGGTTCCTGTGCCAGAGGGCTTAAATAATGTTGTGATGGGAGGCACAGAATGAGTTTAGGTAGAATATAGAGACCGTACATAGTTTTTATAAAATTAACAAAATAAGTTCTAAGAATAAGTGGGGAATTGTTTT
Organism: Chelonoidis abingdonii; assembly: GCF_003597395.2. NCBI lineage: Eukaryota > Metazoa > Chordata > Testudines > Testudinidae > Chelonoidis > Chelonoidis abingdonii. The sequence continues at coordinate 37,311,062 of NC_133774.1, forward strand.
TGATTACCAGATAGAATGAGCATCCACTAAACAAAGTGCCATTACCTCAAAGTTAATGGAAGTTTAGTATGGAGTTCTATGTAGATATCGTTCCCATGCAACATTGTGGCCCATTAAATTTACTGCAACAAGCAGTGCTGGAGAAATCACAAGGGGGAAAGCAATTTAGAATACTATTTGGAGTTGTAAAATAAAGAATTATTGGCAGAAAATAAACATACCCAAAACATCACTGGAATGAGAATTTTAAGTCTTCTCCACATGAGGTAGTCTTTTTGAAACAAACCATACACAAATAGCATATGCAAAACCACAAAGGCTTGTAAAAAGTTATTTCTAGCAAGGAAACATAATATAGTAAAAAAGCATGGAAGTCAGTTGATTATGCAGTTAATGGCATCTAGTGGAAATGGAGTTCTGGACTTTTTTCAAAACAAATTGGATATCTTTAAAGCTATGTAGACTGCTTGCTTAAGTTTTGCAATGTCGGGCACTACAGAAGGACAGTAGACAGAACGATTTTCTTTTAATATTTTAAAAAGATAATTTCTGAGTGGCAAGTGTCCACAGAATAAAGTGGAGATTTTTCTTCATAGTACTAGCTATTGTACAAACAATAGGATTTGTTACTCTATTATTTACATATTTTGTCTGGGGGGCTTCATTATCTGATATGCAGATTTTTTAATTGATGCTCCATTTGACAACCACAGAGTAGGGTTATTATGACAAGGAAAACGAAGCTCAGAATTAGCACACAAGTTGAATGTATATTGGGAATGGGTATCACTCTGTTCTGTAGAGCTGTATGGATGTGAATTTAATTAAAAGTTACATTAAATAAGCAAGTTGCTTGTGTACATGCACACTTATATACCTTGCCTACAAAAGTAGCTCTTTGAACCTTGCTAAAACAGAATCTTCTGTCAGACCTGATCGTTTCTAAATTTAGAGTAGCAGAGACCTGCTGTGTTCAGCCCTATTCCTTAAAGACTTAGGCACATACTTAATTTTATGTACTGTGAGTCAATGGAACTACTTACAGGCATAGAGTTAAGCTTGTGTGTAAGTCTATATAGGATCGGTGCCTTAGTGATCCCAAAGCTTCCAGGGCATGGATATAAAAAAGCCTGTTACTGAGCAAATTTCTAATTCGAGGGGCGGGGGGGAGGGTGCAGGCAGGAGCAGACAGAGACCCCTAGAGCCACTAATTGTGGCCACACATTTGTGGTGGGTCTGGGACAAAAGGATTGTAGATGCTTCATTGGTTGTGCACTATGGGTGGAGCATGCACCCTATCTACAGTACACTATCAAAATGAAGCCATAGGCACAAGCAGCTGCTGCCAGCTAAACCCCATGCATCTCCATCAAGAATAGAATTGAGGATCTTCATTTCCAAGAATAGATCTCCATTATTTGTTAAACACAATGTACTCCATGCTGTACAAAACACAAAAGATATCCAGTGAAACGAAGAAGAGTCTATTTTGCAAAAGCTATACTCCAATTCAGCAAAGCAAGTTGTGGCTGAGTAAATTTAATCTGGATACGTGTTGGAGGCAAGGTAAATATAGCTCAATTTCTGGGCTAATAGAACAGATTTGTTTGCAAGGGGAATTGAGGGTGGAGATTGGTGGGGGGTTTTGGGGGGAGATAGTGTAACGTGATACGCTTTGAAGAGAGAGGCCAGAAAAAAAGTGAATGCCATCAAGAATTTCAAGAGTGCATGGCTAAAAATGATGATTATGGTTTCAGCTGATAGGCTGATTCCTAAGTCAGAGAACTGATTTTATCCAATGTGTTGAAAAGGTGAATTGCCCCAAAATACTGTCTGATACTCTTTAGTGAGGCAACGTAAAATCAAAATGGTTGTGAAAAGCCCAAATAACCAAAACAGAGTATGTGGGTGAATTAGAATCTGTTGAGCATAGTCTGCTACTGATTCAGGGTATGATTTCTCCTGTGCCTCCTACATGTGTTCCTGGCCCTGAAATAAAGATATACTTTGTACTCCTATCCTGCTTATGCTTCTATGTACTTTACAACTTCCAGTATGTAATATGTGTACTGTCCCTGCAGTATGGTCCTCAGATGCAATGTACTTTGGGATATGGCCACTTGATTCATCTAATTCATTATTTTGATAGTTCGTGAAAACCCCCTAACTTTCTACCTCTTTTGAAAGGCAGTTCTGGTGAGAAAGGAGAGGGGGACATAATCAGTATTTTCAAAAACATTAATCTAAAAGAAATTGCAAAACCACAAATTAATACAAGAGAAATATATGAGCAGAATATCAAGGAAATCCCACTCTACTAAAGCTCCAGCTTTTCAACTCCAGTGATCTTAAAAGTTGCAGACAGCAAATTCCATGTAAATAGAATTTGATAACAAAAGGCTTTGCAGTCAGTTTCAGTATTCATTCCCTCCAGGGATCCTGACATCTTAGACCCTGTCTATTCTCCTTTATCTTTAACAAGTACCCAGGAAATGTGGCAGTTTACCAACAATAGCCATCTATCAATAAAAGATCCAAATAAAACTACATTTATCTTGCAAACTATTCCAGTTTAGAACATATAACACACACAACAATCTAACACACACACAACAATAGCTTGATTATATTTAGTTACCATCAAAGCATACTGCTCAGAAGCAGCTGAAATGCAACGTGTATTAAACAGACTAATTTATACAGTATTTGAGGATAGATTGTGGACAATTAAAGCCCAGGGTCATGTTGTATAGCAGCTTTTCCTTTCAAAACAGCCTAGAGAAATAAATAGGCAGAATCATTTTCCTTTCTTCTATGTTGAGGCACAGCATGCTCCACCAAATTCAGGCTCCTGGAAAAGTCACAGTACCTGTCAAACACAAAAGTGAAAAGTCTAAGGCTATGTCTACACTACAGCTTCTGTCAGCAAAACTTATGTCGCCCAGGGGTGTGAATGGTCCACCCTCAGCTAACCCCCGAGCAACATAAATTACACCGACACAAGTGTTGATGTGCACCCGCCAACATAGTTTATGGCACTCATGAAGATAGTTTCTTTATGTTCACAGGAGAGCTCTCTGCCAGCATAATGTCTTCACCAGATGTGCTGCAGCACAGTATGCATAGACGTACTCTAAATAGTTGCTAAAGATGCACTATACTCAATAAAGGCATCTTTACCTACAAATTCTTTCCAGAGAACTCAGTATGGATTACGGGAAAAGCAATGGATGAAGAAATTTTGCAAAAATATTGCAAATAACATTTCTTGGTTTACTGATTTAAATTTTGAATAAAAAACCCTTTGGATATTAAAAAGAAAACTTCCATCTTTGAGCAGTCCCCCTTAATGACATGGCTACTTCTTGTTTGTTGGATTTTTCTTGAAAGCAGTTGAAATCTGTACCTGATTGTGGTTCTTTCTAGGATTCCCAAGGTTTTCACTGCATTCCATCCAAAGATTGTAAAGAACTTTACAACCACTAATTAAGGCCTCAGTGCCCCTTTATAATCGGTAGTAAAACAAAAAAATACAGTAACTTCTGTTTTATAAACTTCGAGTATGGAAAAGTTAAGTGACTTCAGCCCTGGACGGCGGGGCTCAGGTTGCAAGCCTCCTGCCTAGGGCTGAAGCCCTTGAGCTTCAGCTTTGGCCCCTCGCTGCCCAGAGTGATGAGACTTCCCCCCTCCCACTCCCACCCGCCCCGACCTGGGGAAGTAGGACTCTGGCAGGCTCAGGCTTTGGTCCCTCCTCCTGGGGTTGTGAAGTAATTTTTATCAGCAGATGGGCGTCACAATGCAATGAAGTTTGAGAACCCCTAATCTACTTGTATTGTTTATTTCAGGCTTTGGCTTCCTTTTGGAATTTTTGCAGAAGATGAGGGAAGTTAGTTTTATAAAATGAGTTTCACTTGCATATTTAAGATTTTTTTTTCTTTTAGAGATCCATTAGAGAAAACATGAAATTTTGGGCTTTACTATATTTTCTTGTTTCATTAGTATATACACTTCACTTTTTAAAATATTTCCTTTATAGCCCAAGACTTGGCTACAGCTAGTTAGCTCTTGGAGAACTGCTGGCGCAAAAGATGAGGATTGAATAAGATGCAATAATATGTCATAATGCCTCTATATAAATCCAGGGTATGCCAGTGACTTGAATACTACATGCATTTCTAGTCACCCAATCTCAAAAAAGATGTATTAGAATTGGAAAAGGTACAGAGTAGGACAGCAAAAATTGTTAGGGGTATGGAACAACTTCTGTATGAGGAGAGATGAAAAAGACTGGGACTTTTCAGCTTGTAAAAGAGAAAACTAAGGGTGTGTGTGTGGTGGGGGTGGGTATGATAAAGGTCTATACAATCTTCACTTTCTCCTCACCAGTTAATAAGGAAGTGTTATTTATTTTTCACATAACGCAAGAACCAGGGATCACCCAGTGAAATTAATAGGCAGCAGGTTTAAAACAAATAGAAGGAAGTTCTTCTTCGCGCAGCGCACAGTCAACCTGCCAGGAGGTGTTGTGAAGGCCAAAACAGGAACTTATTTAGTTCTTTTTGAATCCTAGGGGATAGGTGTGTCACTACTGATTAGCCAAGATGGTCTGGGATGCAACCCCATGCTCCTGAGTGTCCCTACCCTCTGTTTGCCAGAAGGTGGGATGGATCACTCAATGATTGCCTGTTCTGTTCATTCCCTCTGAAGCATTTGGCATAGGCCACTGTCAGAGGCAGAATACTGGGGTAGATGGACCATTGGTCTGACCCAATATGGACGTTCTCATGTTATCTATAAAGAGGGATATTTTTTTCCTGTGGTTTCAATTTGGGGTTTTGTAACATTCATATTCGTTTCTCTCCCCCCAGTAGACAGGTCTGTTGTTCAGACAAATAGAATAACACACATCCTTATCTCATTCTCCTTTTTAGTGGCATTATTTCTGGGAGTGAGTCATTTACCTAAACTCTGCTCTTACAAGACATGCACTCGGTGTTTAAATTTGTCATTACCTTTCTCTCTTGATACCTGTGTAAGAAAATAAGTTATACTGTTGATATTGTTTTTAAAAGTTGGTAACCAACAATAGCCTCTCAACCCAGTTGAAGGCTGTCATTGAATTGCGATGATAAAGCAGATTCCAGTTTCTTAGATCAGGCATAGTAGATTTGTCATGTTACTGATTTGAAGTGGGACCATATAGAACATGGTTGCAACGAAGGTCCTGTAGTGGCACCAAATCTTGTACAAAGGGGGTCAAATGAGGTGTCTAAGACCAGATTATGAGTTGCTGGTTCTGATTATGCTGTCTGTATGCATGTGTCATTTTTGTAGTTGAAGTTATGAATATTAGCTACATACTGTCTGTATTTCAAACTTATGCTGTGCTTCTGGGTGACACCCCAGACAAGGTGGTGTTAGCTCTGCCTAGCCTGCTTGATGACCCATTAAAGACCATCAGCTACACAACTGACCCATTGAGAGAAGGCAAATATGCCTTGTACCTCAGCAAAGTATGCAGGAGCTTGCCCATGTGACTCCAGACTCCATTTTGCCATAATTTTCCACAGTAAAAACAAAGGGGTGATGTTACACCTGGAAAAGACTATAAAAGGCTGATACCTCATCTCCATCTGGTCTTTAGTCCTGCTTCTTACCTCTGGAGGGACTTTGCTACAAATGGAAGCTCTACGCAAAGGACTGAATGACCCATCCCAGCTGTGGATGTACTCCAGAGACTTAGGGCTTGGCTACACTTGAAACTCCAAAGCGCTGCCACGGGAGCGCTTCCGCAGCAGGGCTTTGAAGTGAGAGTGTGGTCGCGGCTCCAGCGCTGAGAGAGAGCTCTCCCGGTGCTGCAGGTATGCAACCTCCCTGAGGGGATTAGCTTACAGAGCTGGGAGCTGCGCTGGATTTACAGCGCTGTAGCTTGTGGCAAAGCAATTTTGGGGGCCTCTTCCATAAAAAAAAAAGTTGCAATACTATAGAATACTATATTCTCACAGGGGCCTCTGCGGGGTCCAGGGCCTGGGGCAAATTGCCCCACTTGCCGCCCCCCCTACCCCTCTGGGCAGTCCTGTGTCTAAGGGAATTGCTTATGTGACTTGTGGTTAGCCAGTGGAGTGAGATCAAAGTCCTCTTTGGCTGGCTGGTTTGGTTTGCCTTAGAGGTGGAAAAACCCCAGCCTTGGGCTGTAACTGCCCTGCTTCAAGCAATTTGTCCTATATTGGCACTCTCATTTGGGTCCGGCCAGAACCTGCATTGGTACAAGATTTAGTTGTGTACATCCTAGATTATTTGAAGATTACCTTCCAGTAATAAACATGTTGAGTTTTTGTGTGAATTGTTTGATAAACCTCGTGTTGTCAATATTTTAGAATAATTTTTGTATCTAGATGTATATGTATATAGATAAGAACATAAGAATGTCCATATTGGGTCAGACCAATGGTCCATCTAGCCCAGTATCCTCTCTTCAGTCAGTTGTTAATGCCACGGAGGGGCTGGCCTGGGCCCCAGCTATACACCCCTGAATGTTCCTCCATGCACCCCATAGTTTGTGGGGGTCTGGTGTATACTTTCTATGAGACTACTGTGATCTAGAATTTCAGCACTCTCGTTAATAAAGGAACAAGTTCTTGCCTAAAAGTTTTAAAGAACTGGGCTGTGTAGACAGAGAATACTAGGTTTTCCCCAAACTTCACCTATTAATAGCCCTTTGAATCTATGCCCAGAGATTCTCTCATATTCTGAAAATTGATAGTTTTTACTTTTTTAAAAAACACTTGTATCTGCTTCATAGAATTTGTGTACTGCAATACATATAAATTGGCATAGCAGTCCTGAAAGGCAGATTAAATAGATCTAGGATCTGTTGTTATACTCCTTTTTTATGTGATTATTTGCTTTCTATTTTAAGAAGATAAGCCCATTTTATCAACTTGTTTGCAAGCACTGTCTTGCAGCATACGTCAGTATTTATTATTTTACTTATTCAGGAGTGCTCTTCTTAAATAGCTACATGAATTTGTGTGCCTAAGGTACAAAATAAGTAAGTCAAAATGAGTAGTACAACCTATATTCATTTACCTAAATGGCTTGAATTTCAGAGGTGCTGAGGAACAGTAGGTCCATATTCAGCACCTCTGTAATTCAGGCCTCTTATTTAGGTACCTAATATTAGGCATCCAGCTTTGAAGATTTTGGTCTTAGAGACCCTTGTTCTTCCAGAAGTAGAAGCTTTCTCATTCACTACCTCCTTACAGAGTTTTAATAAATTTCATTATGATTCTGCTTGTCTAGTTAGAGCTTCTGAATATTTCATTCTTTATTATATATAGCCAGATGTCCCCTCTGACTAGCAAGTCATTAGCATATCAAACTTCCATAAATGTGTTGTGTTTGTAGTTCTCTTCATGGGTAGATGACTGTTTGGGGAGAGAAGGCAGAGAACCTTTAAGATTCTCTCTTACAGGATAAAGTGCTTTCGAGGTGCAGCGTAAGCATTACCAAAATAGAAAAGACAGTAGATCTGAGTTAAGGATTTAGGGACGAATAATGAGCAATTCTCCTTTCAGAGTATGAAAATATGGAAGAACAAGTTAGTTTCCTTTTTTAAAAAAATCCTGGTGGTAATAAAGAAAAAACATAAAGTATTACTGAAATGTTAGCAACCAGAAGATAGGATCTAAAGAATGGATAGTTTACTTTTAAGGATCCCACATGCCAAACAAGCTAACTTTCTTGAGGTGGGCACATAAATGTACACAGAAGTTACTAGGACAGTTACTAATTAGATTTATTTCTTACAACTGAGTATTTATGGATAGGGCAGACAGAGCTTTTCTTTTACTAGTGAATTTGCTTTTACCTATTTTCAGAAGTTGTGGGGCTTTTTTCCCCCTTAGTTTCTCTACTACTAATGGGAAAAGTCAGTTTACCTGTATACTAAATAAACTACTTATCTGAAGAAGCTAGTTACATGCCTTGTTTTCTTTCTTAATAGTTTGCGATTGTTGAGAGACCGCAGACAGATGGATTAGAGCAGCCCTTGGTCTAATGTAAAACAGTACTTTACTACTAGAAAATCAGTATTAAGTACATTGAACTTTCAAAAAATAAAATTTGCTTTGCACTGCTTATATACCATTTAAAATAGACAACCTTCTTTTGTTATAAAGAAATAATGTAGTTTTATGTACCCTATGCTTTTGTTAAAATTGTCATTGTAGGGTAATACTGTGTTTTAGAAAACCAGGCCTTACAAAGCAGTACAAAATAGATACATAACAAACCATCAGGTTTTGAAAAAAAATGTTAGAAAAATAATTTTTAAAATCTGCATTCCACACTGTTATGTAAAACTTGTCTTTAACATAGACTATTAATATAATGCATTGGTCCTATTGAACTTTTATATATTTAATGTAAAATAGTTATTCAAAATTGGGAGTGCAGTGCTCCTACTAGGTGAGTGAGACAGTCCTGTGAAAAGCAATAGTTTTCACAAAGCTATGGACACTCTCTCTGTTTCACTATTATGAACACCGATTCAGAAACCTACTTTTTAGGAAACTGCTATGGAATCTTTCACTTCATTATTATAGGAGCTGGCAACAGCCTCTGTATTTAAGTTGGCCAAAACTTTACATAATACAAGATTCTTGTAATCGTTTTTGAGAAGCTCTACTACCTGCATTGTTTGGAGAAGACTTTTGAAATTTATCAGGGAGAAAGCCTTGGGGCTAGGAACATGCCCTTGTGCTTGCTCCATGAAATTCCACTCAGGTTTGGGTGAGCTATTGGAAGTTGAAAATCAACACTTCTCATTTTTGGTTTGCATTTCTCATAATAATTTTGGCAGCAAGCCAATATTCTGAAGACCCAAGTCTCTTGCTGTCAGTGTAACAGCAGCACGCTGCTGCCTGGGGTTTTCAGAGAGCAGAGGCAGACCAGCTCCTGGTCACACCTTTAGTTGTGTGGGGGAAGTGTCAAGCTTGTTCTGTCTACCTCACACACTCAGTACAAATCACTTAGGGCTTGGCTACACTCGAAACTCCAAAGCGCTGCTGCGGGAGTGCTCCCGTGGCAGCACTTTGAAGTGCGAGTGTGGTTGCGGCGCCAGCGCTGCAAGAGAGCTCTCCCAGCGCTGTACGTACTCCACTTCCCCGTGGGGATTAGCTTGCAGCTCTGGGAGCCGCGCTCTCAGCGCTAGGGCACTGTTTACGCTGGCGTTTTGCAGCGCTGTAACTTGCTATGCTCAAGGGTGTATTTTTTTCACACCCCTGAGCGAGAAAGTTGCAGCGCTGTAAAGTGTGAGTGTAGTCAAGGCCTTAGGGTTTGCCTACACTGCAGTTAAATACCCAGCTGACTAGGGCTCACAGGGATCCGTGGAGCTGTAAAATTGTAGTGTAGGTGTTTGGACTTGGGCTGGAGCCCAGGTTCTGGGACCCTCCCCCCTCACAGGGTCCCAGAGCTCAGGCTCAAGCCCAAGTCTGGATGTCTATGCTGAAATTTTACAGCCCTGCAGCGTGAGCCAGGTCAAATGATGTGGGCCAGCCAGAGGAGTTTAATTGCAGCGTAGACCTACCCTTAGTTTCTCAGTGCCTGATGATGCATTATGTGGGGGTTATTACAATTGCATAATATAATTTATTTTTACCTTTAAAAATACATTTAGGAAATTACATGTAAAAAAATGTTAAAAGCAAGTCATTTAAGTTATAGGTCATGGCTCTTGAAAGCTGTGTTGTCTGCCCATGCAACCCTAATTCTTCTCCTTGTGTATATGCATCGTGCTAACATACGTAACTTATGTGATCACATACCATTTTTCCAAAGGACTCCTGCCACATTCAGTGCACAGGATGGATGGGGCTCAAGGAATGAATGAGGGTAGTGTACTAAATGTGGCTGTTGTTTTTAGGAATCCTTCCTTTCCTGCTGTAGAAGTTAAAATGTGTAGAGAATGAGATAGGCAGTGTGTTTCAGGAAAAGAAAATGTTCTGGTGTTTAAGGCAGAAAAACTCGGTTCCATTCATGCATCTGCCACAGACTTCCTGTGTGATGCCGAGCAAGTCACTTAAACACAAATTTTGGCAAGTGGCCACTAATTGTCTGTTCCTCAGTTCTGTGTACCCAGCCTGGAGTCTGATTTGCAGAAGTACAGAGCACTCACTACTACAACTGAAGTGAGTAGGAGCTGTGGATGCTTAACATTTGGGCAGTAAAGCAGCATGACCTGAAGGAACGAGCTCAGTGTTGAAAGTCATGAGGTTCTGCCAGTAATTCACTGTGAGGCCTCAGGCAAGTTTTTGTCTCCATTAGCCCATCTGTAAAATGAGGATAATACTCTGATTTGAAATGCAATCTGTGCGTTTGTGAAATGCTCAGATGATACAGTTGCACTAGCAACCTTAATTCTTATATTTCATGTTTTTCCAGTGCTTGATCTTGCAACCTAAATTAATGTTGTTTTAATGTAGATTTTTGTATGTAATTTACTTACATAGCACTGTATTTTTATAGTGCTGAGATGTTATCTAATTTCTAACTGCATGTGCAGATAGGGAACATCTGTTTAACCCCTCAAACAAAGGAATGTAACCTTTTTTCTCTCTGAGGTCCTGCCATCTGCATTAAGTATAAATCTGAATCTAGTTTGTTACTTGAATACATGGCCACCTGATGCAGTGGAAAGAATGAGCTATAATCACATATTATAAAATGTGCATTAAATAGATGGATAATTTAATAATTAGACATTCTTCAGGTGGTGGTAGTGAAGTTATTAAGGAACAGCAACTGGAAACAAATTCCCATTTTGTTTTTGAACAGTTGGTATTTAATTTTAGGTTATAAAAGATTTATATTTTCTGGTATTTGAATCTCAAACACTTGATATCAAGAAGTAGGTCCAGTAGTAGTTCATGTCATTGTAGCAGTTGGTCATAAAATGTATATCAGAAATAATTCTTCCTAATTATCTGTGAACTTCCAAATATTAGTAAACTGCCTAAGCTTGTATTTGTATCTGTATCTTTTATTATATGAGTACTTTTATGTAGTAGTCCTAAAAATGACCTGTGGCAAGAGTGTGGCTTTTATAAGTATATTTGGTTAAAAGTGAACTGAAGTGTGTGTGTGTGTGTGTGTGTGTACACACATAAAGTTACTGATGATTGTATTCCGCTAGCAATATTGCTGTAGTTTTATTCACAGAGATCTAATGTTAAAATTCAGCCAGGTGCTCTCCATTTGCTCTAGCAAAGCACTTAAGCACATGCTTAGTGTTAATCTTCAGTTGGGAGTACTGTCATGCTTAAAAGTTGAGTTTGTGCCTAAAAACTTTTCTGGATCAGAGTTAGTCTTCAGCACCTTGCAAGATCAGGCGCTTGATGATTTGTTGGAGTGGTGCAGTTCACAAAATCCATCAAAAGCTATTTTTACTGTTCTGAGGATTTTAAAGTGGAGTAATATAGGAACCAATCCTGCTAACATGACTCAAAATTACCATTGCCCATTTTAGTCAGCGGGAGTCTTGCCTTAGTTATGAAGATCAGACCCAACTGTGGATAAACTCAGTTTATAAAATATATTGCAAGATACAAGGATATTCCATGCACACATTGGGGGAGGGGATTGTCTTAAATGCTTAGTACAAGAATTTTTAATACTGCACTTCACTTAAAACTATGTTTGAGTTCAGTGATGTGACATCTCTTAATTTTTTTCCAAAACAGCATTCTGTGGTAATATATGATACTTAATTGCAGAATGCCCTATTTCAGAACTTATCTTAGATTACTAGAGACAACACTTTCAGACTCAGCTGGTCTATCCCACCTACATTTAAAAACAACAGTTCTTTGTAAGTCAGAATGTATTGGTTTTACTGTCACATGAGAGAACAGATAGTTGCTTCTGCTTTCTAGAGAACAAGTACAGATTGTGAAGCCTTCACTGTTGTATTACATTGTTCATGAATTCAAGTTCAAGGGCCACTAAGACTTTTTTATATCAGTTGAAGTTAATCATGGTTATGTGAACAGATGAAATAGTATGCTTCATTCTTTTGTTGCTTGCATAGTTTTTCTGTCTTGTACACAAAATATTCATGCATTTGAAATTACAGCTACAGTATATTTTAGATGTTTAAGTACTTTAAAATTCTCACCTAGATTTTTGTGGCTGTACGATTATATGTTCTTATTCTTATATGTCGTTATTCAGATAAAGCTCCCATAGTCGTCTGGGGTGCTTTGGCTGAATAAGGAAAGAATATTAAAAAGGCCCTACATAAGTTACGGAGTGATTTTGTATATTCTTGTGTAGCCCACAGCCCAGTGGAGCCTCATTCTTGACTGGAACTCTGACTACTACAGAATCACAAATAATATTGTGTCTTTCACGATATTGAAGAATTTGTTGTTGTTTATATTAGGATTCAGATTTCATGCAGCAGAGTTCTGAATATTCCAGTTTTGGGTTTGTTTAAATATATATTTGATCTCCTTGATTACTCATATTGGGCCTGACTTTTTCAGAGGTTTAAAATGGTTTGGTTATTTGGATGGAGTTTTTATTGTATTTAGAAATTTAAGATTAATCAGCCCCTTTCAATAAAACACCTAAAATCAAACTCATATTAGCAGTATGTTTAGAGGATGTTGCTTGAAAGAAAAGAAAATATTTTGTTTTCTGATGTCCATCTGTGTATGGCACTTCTGCACTGAACAGGAAAAAGATATTTCCTGTCTCTAGATAGTTTGTTTCCTTTGTCTCTACAATGAGAGAAAAAAATTCTTGTAATATTGATCACTGCTGTTTTGGGCCAACAAAAACATTTGATCAAAGTATTTTTTTTTTTTCATTCTTTACAATCACTTTTTCACCATTAGATATGGATTGTTGCACAGAAGAGACATTTTTAATTTATTTTTATCACAGGAAAGATAATTTTTGTTTTATAGATTAATAGTAATATTACTTACAAAAAACTCATAAGACAATGTATAGTAGTGAAGTTCTATCTGCATAAGTAAGATAAACATTTTAGAAGGTTAAGATAGAAGTGTGTGTGTGTGTATATATGAAACAGTGGCAAATATGCAAATTATTTGTTCTATGTAGACAAATTATTAAAAAAGCGCTATTTTTTCCACATTAATTTGATTTTTTTTAAAAATATTTTTGATAAGCATCCATTCAGATTGATAGTCTAATTGGGTTTAGGTGATGGATTTGCTTTTGGAAAAAATACAATTTATTTTCTTTTAAATGAACTAACTTCTAGAACATAGCAAGGGATCATGTGTTGTGGCTAGGAATGTGGTTTTCTTGGTGATTTCGCAGTTAGTTCAAGGAATCAGGTAATCCTTTGGACTGTTCTCATGTGTACTCAAATATTTGAGTATTACAGGCAACTCCTTTGCTGTAGGTCAAAATCATATAAGCATTCATTATAGTGATATTAGTGGACTACATATTTTGTTATGATAGCTGACTAGGACTGCTTTTGAGTCAAAAATAGTCCAGAAAGCAGCTCTTAACTAATCCTTACTTTTATGACTTCCCTTTCTAATTTAAACAAATTAAGTGTTAAGTGCTTTCACTAAGCTTTTCTTTACACCAATGACTTGTGGCATGACATATTTTTATAATATACCTTCCTCTTTCTAAATCTTCTACACTATTTATATTATAAATTGTCTTAAAATACATGAGACACTGCAAGCCTTCATGTGTCTATAGGTATATGAGCAACCTTAAACTTGAGAGCTTTTTATGGGAGGTTCTGGAAGCAGGGGATTGGTTGATTTGGGGTTTTTGTTTTGGTTCAAATTAGTATTTCATAAAGAAGACTTTCTTATTGGATGTCTAATACCCAGACTAGTACACATTTCAAGTAAATATGCCTCAAAGTAGTTATGCTCCAAATAGCAGGGTAGCAAATTGTTCACAGTAATGCTTAAGTGGCTTGCTCCAGCCAGTTGGAATTAATGTTTTGGTAATTATATTGTAAGGCGAGAGAGAGAAATTTATGATGGTACAAGATTTAAGAATACCACAGTGTTTGTCTTTAATTTTAATTAAAGACAATCACATTTATGATTATTTTTTCTTTTTTTCTTTATTTTAGTCGTGACATGGAGAATAAAGAAACCCTCAGGGGGCTGCAGAAAATGGATGACCGCCCAGAAGAGCGCATGATCAGGGAGAAACTCAAGGCAACATGTATGCCAGCCTGGAAGCATGAATGGCTGGAAAGGAGAAGCAGGAGAGGCCCTGTGGTAAGTAGTGTTCAAGAAAGGGTAATAATAATTAGAATTATTTTACTGATTATTTACAATTGTGAAAAGTGCCAAGACGGCTTAATAAATATTTGTTCTTAAAACCCCGCTACCCTGTATCTTAGTTATGGTTGCTTACACTTAGTGATCTCTTTGTTCACTTTTATTGGTTGTTTGAAGACTTGTTGCTAATTCTGTATAGTTTACAGATCTGCAATGTGTTTGGTACTTAGAAAGTCAAATAGCTCAACTGATACTGTTTTGCTTAAAAATATTATTGTCACAACACTGCCCTCTGTTGACATCCAAAGTAGCTGTGTTTACAGAATAAAACTTTAAAGCATTTTCTCTTCTTTTTCTCAGTCAAACTCCCCCTGATTTTGTTTCTAATTTTAAAAAAAAAATCACTTTCTTAAAACTTTGATGTATTAATCCCCCATTTGTCTAGCACAAGTGATTATCACCGGAAAAAACATTTTCCATGATAAATTCTTTATGTAAACCAAAATGCAGCGAGTTCATTTTGCTCTTCTTCTGCAAGATGGCTTGTGATTGGTTTTGTCTTAATAACATTGAAAGATGCATGCAAAAGAGCAAGATCTAAAGCATAGTTATTTACAATAAAGAACTTGGCCATTTCTTCTTGACTTCAGATTGCTAAATAAATAGTTTCAGCTATAACTTGAAAGAACCAAAGGTGGCAAAAATCGTGCAGAAACTGTTAACATTATAGACACGAATGAATGTTAATTTTGGACATATGATTGCTAAGAAAAACAGAATGGGAATTAATCTAATACACACACATTTGAAATGCCATTGTGACTCTCAAACACTGATCACTAAAATAATTGGGGAATAGCTAATAGTCTCAATATAAAGGGAATATATCTGATGCGAAACAAATAAATATAAACATTGTACATATGTTTCCAAAACAGACTTCAAGTTAGTGTGTTCTGTTGCTTTATTTAGAAGATGATCATTTTACTAACCACAAACTATGTGACTTATTTCCTCCAAGGTGGTAAAACCAATCCCAGTGAAAGGTGATGGCTCTGAAAGCAACAAACTATCAATAGAATCTCAAATTGAAGGGCAAAGCAGTGCTTCTTCAACTCAGAAGGGAAGACGTAGCCCTTCTCCTAGTAGCTCCTCGTCCTCATCCTCTAGAACTGTTAAATCAGAATCTCCAGGTGTTAGAAGAAAAAGGGTATCTCCAGTGCCTGTAAGTTGGAAAATGTAATATAATTATGGTTTTGACTTTATTTTGAGATGTCACTGTTTATGGAAGAGGGGGTATTGCTATACGCATGTCAAAATTTGGTACTTCTGAACTGTAAACAAAGGCTATCTCTAACTACTGGTTTTGGAGAGAAGATGCATGTTCAAAGGGGTTTCCCACGTGTGATTTTACTTAGGATAATAAAATCTGTGGTATGCCTAATAAATATTACATTCATAGTTGTTAGGAAACTAAATGTGAAGGATGCGATTCCATGCTTGATTTATCTGTTTTTGTAGCAAATAAACCTGGATCAAGATGTTCAAAAATAGAATCTGTTATGGCAGGTGTCACCAGATGGTGCTGTTACCCATAGCCTTCCAAGTTCTTAGCACATGAGAAAATATCCAGTGTTGGAAAGACACATGCTATGTGTTAGTTGGCTTATGTAAAGTTCTGGTGACAGAGTTTGCTCTCTTCCTGGATCTTTGAGTGGAGTCAATTCTTGAAGCAGAGGTCCTCCCAGGGAACCAGGTCTTGGTTTTTAGGTTGAGATTTCTAGAAGAAGCAATTGGCTACATGCTGTTTGTGAACACTTCTGTTCGAGAACTGGTGTATGTGTACAAATAAAACAAGCTTTATTTAGAATAAGTATAGAATACTTAGATTCCATTTCACTGCTTTCTCTGGCACTGGGAAGCCAACCTACACAGGCCCCTGGACATCTGCTACCACTTTGCAAAAGAGAAACTGTACCTAAAGTTAAGCTCCTGGATCCCAATTTATGCTCCTAAATAAGTGGTCTGACTTATTAAGAAGTCTGACTGTAGGTTCCCACTCCTGAAAATCTTGGGCAAAGCACATGGAGTTGCTACAGAAAATAGCAATAGATCTGAGCCCAAGGTAGAGTGCTTGCAGTTAACTTCTTTCTCCCATGATAGATCTACTGCTGTAGACTTTCATTTTCCAAGAAGAGCGCCCTGCTTCCTTTCTGCTGATTGGTCAGAAATGCCATGAGTTGTAACTTCCATTGGGAACAGTGGCACCATGCTAGGAGAGACCGAGATTACAATTAAGAAAATCAATTTTGCCTTTCCTCCATTTGTAGCTAATATACTTTTTTCCATTGAATGAGTTTTGGTAACTTTTTGTCACTGGAAATAAAGTTAATTTCAAAGTAAAGCTTAGTCCAGTGGTTCCTGGGGGTCCATGAGCCCTTTCAAGGGGGCCGTGGAGCCCTGCAACTGAAACCCGGTGCCCCGAGACCCAGCACTGAAGTCGGGAGCTCCAGCTGCTGCCCACTGAAGCTGCGAGCTGCACTGGGAGCCCGCCCAACACAGACCCTAGCAACCCCCTTCCTGTACCCCGAGACTGAGCTACTCGCCTGCCTGCCAAGCTATCCCCTGCTTGACCCTGAGCTACACCCCTCACTTCACACAGCCCCTAGCTATCACCCCCTGCTAGGGTGACCAGATGTCCCGATTTTATAGGGACAGTCCCGATTTTTGGGTCTTTTTCTTATATAGGCTCCTATTACCCCCGACCCACTGTCCCAATTTTTCACACTTGGGTGTCTGGTCACCGTAGCCCCTGTACTCTGAGCTACACTCCTCACTTCACACAGCCCCTAGCTATCCCCTCCCTGCACCCTGAGCAGTTTTAAAACTTTTTGAGCTGAGTCCCTCCTTAGAGTTTATATTTTTTGGTTGTGTCCCCACACAGCCCAGACAGGCTTAGTGGCCTCCTGAGTGAGTTGGGGTGGAGGTGGCGCTCCCTCCCTGGACCCCACTGTGTGGAGCTTACTCATGCCTCGCCAGCCCTTGCTCCCCCAAATAGAAGTCAAACTATGCCTATGCCCAAGGGTGCCCCCTCTGGTCCAGTGCACCAACTTCCCCGCCTCCTACCCCACTGGGTCCTGGCATTTTTATAGCATGTTAAGGGGGGCCTCAGCAAGAAAAAGATTGAGAACCCCCCGGTTTAGTCCATGTTAGAATTAATGACTGACAAGAATGGTTCACTTACAATCTTCTACTTCACTATTTGAAATTCCAATTGGATTCCAACCATTCAGTGGCAGTATTAAGTTTAACATCAGAAAAAGTATTAAAAAATCTTAATATGTTAGAGAAATTCAAGTGAAAATAAATGCACTTTGATACTAGGTTGGGTCATTTCTTTTAGAATAAAAAATATAGAGCCCTAAGTGAGAGATCTGTTTGCATAGTTAAGACAAGAGAAATGCATTTAATCTTTTATCTGATATCTTCCTTTGAAAATTTATTTTAAACTCTGATTCTTCGATGGCTAGAATTTAAAAGTGCTAATATCTTTTATAAATGAAAAAATTTCATTTCACAGAACCCCAGTATTCAGTGTTGCCCTTCACTAGTCCACAGTGGTCTCTTAATTCTAATTACTCAGGTAAAATAGTGGAATAAAATCAGTGAACAAAAATTTCAAGAAAAATAAAAGCCAGCTACTGGACTTCTACTTCCTCTATTAATATTCCAACAAGCTTGTTTAAAAGAGTTTGCTGCATCTGATGTCTGCTGGATTTGAACATGAAAGAAAATACATGCACTTTGATAATCCTTGTAGTCCCTTTAAGGTAGGGACTTTTTCTCATTTTGCGTTCTGGTCAGTGCTGAGAGCATTGTTGAGCTTATTGTTGTCATTTAACAAACAAATAATAGTCTTTTATGTAAGAATTTCTTAGTGAAGAGAGAAATAGTTGATATTGGAAACAATTTTGTTGCAGTTTCAAAGTGGGAGAATAACACCACCTCGGAGAGCTCCATCTCCAGATGGCTTCTCGCCATACAGCCCCGAGGAAACAAATCGTCGTGTCAACAAAGTTATGCGAGCCAGATTGTATCTGTTGCAGCAGATTGGACCTAATTCTTTCTTAATTGGAGGAGACAGTCCTGATAACAAGTATAGGGTGTTCATTGGGCCTCAGGTAGGAATCACCTAGCATGCCTACAATATTTTTTATTTACAGAGTTGGAATCAAGTTAGATGAAGTTATAAATTCATAAACCAAAGTCAGATATTTAGCTAGCCTATGAAACAGCATTTAAAAGGTATATTGTGTACATATTATGATGTGCCAATTATACTTCAAACATTAGGTTGTCTGTAGCAAATGCTTTTCTTTTAAAATCCATTTAATTTAGCTGAGGAATCATTGATAATGTGCAAATTTAGTGTTTCACATTTATTTTTCACCCATTTTACACTACCTCAGTGGATGTCATATTCATTTCTAACTAATATTTTGGCTGAAATTTTGCTACTTTCTGTTTTGCTCCACCTTCCGCTACTACAAGGAGGCACTTTTAATTTCTTATAGCTATGTCTTATGGTCTACACTTCCTGGATATATATACCCACTGTTTACTGGTAAATGTAGAACAAATGCATATGAAAGCTCTCTGAACAGTCTCATAGTAGTATTAATGCCTGCTATGAGATCTTCTCCAAATAGACCCTCCTAATGATGGTGTGACTATTCAGTAGGGAGCAGCTAGACTTGTGTGTTTTTGGAACATGGTGCAAAGGCCTATGTCAAGGTTTTTTTCCCCCACTTTGAACTTTAGAGTACAAATGTGGGGACCTGCATGAACACTTCTAAGCTTAATTACTAGCTTAGATCTGGTAACACTGCCACCAGCCAGAAATTCAGTGTCTGGCGCACTCCCTGTCCCCCCTCCGCCCCCCCCAAACTTTCCTCTCCCTGGGTTGCCTTGAGAGGCTTCACCAATTCCCTGGTGAACACAGATCCAAACCCCTTGGATCTTAAAACAAGGAGGAATTAACCATTCTCCCTCCTTTTTCCCCCACCAATCCCTGGTGAGTCCAGACCCAATCCCCTTGGATCTTAAAACAAGGAAAAATCAATCAGGTTCTTAAAACTGAAAACAACAACAAAAAACAAACAAAAAAAACCAGCATTTAATTAAAAAAAAGAAAAGGTAAAAATTATCTCTGTAAAATCAGGATGGAAAATACTTTACAGGGTACTTAGATTCATATAGCCCAGAGGAAACCTTGTCTAGCCTTAGATTCAAAGTTACAGCAAACAGAGGTAAAAATCCTTCCAGCAAAAAGGAACATTTACAAGTTGAGAAAACAAACATAAGACTAACACGCCTTGCCTGGGTGTTACTTACAAGTTTGAAACATGAGAAACTGATTGATTTAGAAAGATTTGGAGAGCCTGGATGTACATCTGGTCCCTCTTAGTCCCAAGAGCGAACAACACCACCACCAAAAGCACAAACAAAAGACTTCCCTCCACCAAGATTTGAAAGTATGTTGTCTCCCTATTGGTCCTCTGGTCAGGTGTCAGCCAGGTTTTCTGAGCTTCTTAACCCTTTACAGGTAAAAGAGACATTAACCCTTAACTATCTGTTTATGACAGCCTATAAATGGCAGAAGAAAATTTCTTGATTGCCATCATACTGGGTGATGTGAGGATCATGTGCATAAGGTCCTTTGATATGAATGGTAACTACAGCCTCTGAGAGGAAAAATGTCAGGAGAGAAGTAGCAAATTTGTTTTTACCCATTTATTTATTTCTTGACAAAGAACAGAAGCATCAGTCACATTTCAGAAGTTTAATTTCACTCTACATCCATTCATGGTCTTGTATTTTCACTGTCTGGGCAAAGTATTAGACAGTGTAGGTGCTTAAATAAAGAATGTGCACATGTGTACCTATCAAGCCACAGTAGGGTCCTAAACCTGTTATATGTTTCCTTGTAGACATGCAGTTGTGGGCGTGGAACATTTTGTATTCATTTGCTGTTTGTCATGCTTCGAGTGTTCCAGTTAGAACCCTCAGACCCAATGCTTTGGAGAAAGACCTTGAAGAATTTTGAGGTAATTCATTCCTGATGTATTTAATAGCAGATGTGAGTACACACACTAAGTTAGAGCATTTTTAGGGCATGTTTTTTAAATGACTGAAGACTGTACCAAGTTTTAAAGGAATAGAGTTACAAGTTTTTAATTTAGCCAGTGTTTTGGGGTGTTAGTTTCAAAAACTATGTAAACATTAGAAAAATATTTTTGCAATAAAAGGAGCAACTGAAAAGTAGAAATCTTTGGTTCAGTGAATATGCTATAAAACTTTCTTTTCCACTTAATTTAAATTTATATTTTCATTAGCATTGGTAGTGTATCATTTATCTGTTGTCTCAATAGTAAATTATTAAGCTTAGCAAGTTTCTGCCACGCAATCTTTGTATAAAGTAAAGAAAAACTGAGCTGATGATTTTTATGTAAATTAATTAGTTCCTTGCAAACCATTTTATTCTCAAGACAGTAATGAAATCCCTGCTGTTGCAGCTGCAATTACAATTTAATAATAATAATGTGTTATAAACATATGGATAACTGTTTCATTATCAATATCAAAATCTCAAGAACATCTCTTTATGTGTGAGGTATTTATAGCATACTGTTGCTGTCTTTTCCCAACGTTAGGTTGAGAGTTTGTTCCAGAAATATCACAGTAGGCGTAGCTCAAGGATCAAAGCTCCATCTCGTAACACCATCCAGAAGTTTGTCTCACGCATGTCAAATTCTCATACATTGTCATCATCTAGTACTTCTACATCTAGTTCAGAAAACAGGTTAGTATTTTTCTAAAGGAATTAAAAAGCTTTGTTTGTAGCATTCTCCCTCTGCCCTCTTTCCCCTCCCCCCCATTTTGGAGGTTTAGATACACTTAAATTTTATTTGAATCTATTTAAAGCTGCTTCCATTTTAAGTCACATAAAATAATTTTGTGTATGCAAAAAGAATAAATCAGGTTTACATCGGTCATCTTGATACCAACACAGGCATATTGAATTTACAAGACCTGTTTGAAAAATGTGTTAGATACTGATGTTTTGCAGAGAATCCTATTCCTTTGTTCCATGTTCAAAGTGAAATTTTTTTTAAAAAGTATGCAATCGTTTTTAAGACTGGAGTACACATTAGCTCCCAAAACTGACGTGTTTGTGTGTGTGTGCATGCATTCATATGCAGCATGCATGCAAATGTTCACAAATGTAGAAATATCTCATTTTTTCCTGTGCAAATAATTTTGAAAGCAAGCTGTATCACTTAGAAGCAACAGTCCATGCTTGCAAGTTCCAAGTAAGTATACTCTGTGTGTGTGTGTGTGTGTGTGTGTGTGTGTGTGTGTGTGTGTACATACACACACACACATATATAAACTTTGTGAGTATGTAAGTGAACTTGTGCGCACACACACACACACACACACACACACACATATATTCATTTTTGAGCCACATACATACATTGAGTACCCACCCTGGAAAATGAGGTTGGAGGATAAGATCAAGGCAACTTGGAGAGAAGTTAGTCAGCTGGTGAAACTACAGAAGGGTGTGGAGATTAAGGATAAGACTCGGCTACTGAAAAAATACAAGGGCCTGACTCCATCTGAAGCCCTAGAGACTGCTAAACAAAGGCTCACAGCACTGGCTACCAGGCTAAGGAGATACACTAGAGAAGCAGAGGCCAAAAAAGTAAATGCCCTGTTCTCCAAAGAACCATCCAAGGTGTACTCCCAACTGCAGTGCAACAACACAATAACAGCAGAGCCACCAGCAGCAGAAACTGAACAGTACTGGAAGAACATATGGGAGAAAGAGCAGACTCATCACACCAGTGCAAAGTGGCTGCAGGACCTGAGAACAGAGCACAGCAATCTCCCAGAACAGAAACCAGTCACCATCACAGTAGAAGACATCCAGCAGCGGGTCAAGAACATGAAGAGCTGGACAGCACCTGGACCAGACATGATCCACACCTACTGGCTAAAGAAACTAACAGCAGTGCATGAACGCCTAGCAGCACAGATGAACCAGCTGCTAGCAGCAGGCTCCCACCCAAACTGGCTAACACAAGGAAGGACAGTGCTGATCATGAAAGACCCCTGCAAGGGGACAGAACCGTCCAACTACCGGCCAATAACCTGCCTCCCCACAACATGGAAAGTCCTATCAGGCATCATAGCTGCCAAGCTACAGGACCACATGGGCCAGTACATGAGCACAGCTCAGAAGGGCATTGGGAACAACACCAGAGGCTCAAAACACCAGTTGCTCATAGATAGAGCAGTCGCCCAAGACTCAAGGTCTAGACAGACCAATCTGAGCACAGCCTGGATTGACTACAGGAAAGCCTACGACTCAATGCCGCACACGTGGATCTGTGAATGTCTGGCGCTATACAAAGTCAACAGGACACTAAGGACCTTCCTCAAGAACTCAATGGGACTATGGAAGACAACACTGGAAGTCAACTCAAGGCAGCTTGCACAAGTGGCCATCAAGTGCGGCATATACCAAGGTGATGCACTGTCCCCGCTGCTGTTCTGCATAGGCTTAAACCCCCTCAGCCAGATAATCACAAGGACTGGATACGGGTACAGGTTCAGGAGTGGAACTACCATCAGCCACCTCCTCTACATGGATGACATCAAGCTGTATGCTAAGAATGAACGAGACATCGACTCGCTAATCCACCTGACGCGGATCTACAGTGAGGATATCGGGATGTCATTCGGACTGGAGAAGTGTGGCCGGATGGTAGTGAAGAGAGGGAAGGTAGTCAAGACTGATGGGGTGGAACTACCAGCGGGCCACATAGCAGACATACAGACCAGCTACAAGTACCTTGGCGTCCCACAGTCACATGGAAACCACGATGAGGAGGCAAGGAAGACAGCAACATCCAAGTATCACCAAAGGATAAGACAGGTCCTGAAGAGCCAGCTCAGTGGGAAGAACAAGATCCACGCCATCAACGGATACGCCCTGCCGGTCATCAGATACCCTGCCGGTATAGTGAGCTGGCCAAAGGAGGACATGGAGGCTGCCGATGTGAAAACCCGGAAGCTCCTCACAATGCACGGAGGTTTCCACCCCAAGTCCAACACCCAGAGACTGTATACCAGCCGGAAAGAAGGCGGGCGGGGCTTGGTGAGCGTCAAAGCCACTGTCCTGGATGAAACCCGGAACATCCAGGAGTACATCAGTAAGATGGCCCCCAAAGATGAGCTGCTGAGAGAATGCCTGAGGCAGCAGCAGACATGGGAGGAAGACCAAGCAGAAGAAGTGCCATGGCAAGACAAGACCCTGCATGGGATGTACCATCGACAGATAGCTGAGGTGGCTGACATTGGGAAATCCTACCAGTGGCTGGAAAGGGCTGGACTAAAAGACAGCACTGAGGCACTGATCATAGCAGCACAGGAACAGGCACTGAGCACCAGATCCATTGAAGCAGGGGTCTACCACACTAGAGAGGACCCAAGGTGCAGACTGTGCAGAGAGGCCTCAGAGACAGTCCAACACATAGTGGCAGGATGTAAGATGCAGGCAGGAACAGCATACACTGAACGGCACAACCAAGTGGCTGGCATTGTGTACAGGAACATCTGCACAGCGTATGGGCTAGACCCTCCCAAGACCAGATGGGAGATTCCACAGAAGGTTGTGGAGAATAGCAGGGCTAAGATTCTGTGGGACTTCCAGATCCAGACGGACAGGCAGGTACTGGCCAATCAACCAGACATCGTGGTAATAGACAAGGACCAGAAGACAGCGGTGGTGATAGATATAGCAGTGCCAAGTGACAGCAACATCAGGAAGAAGGAATATGAGAAACTGGAGAAGTACCAGGGCCTGAAAGAGGAACTAGAGAGGATGTGGAAAGTGAAGGCCAAAGTGGTCCCAGTGGTGGTAGGAGCCCTCGGGGCTGTGACTCCTAAGCTGGGTGAGTGGCTCCAACAGATCCCAGGAACAACATCAGAGCTCTCTGTCCAGAAGAGTGCAGTGCTAGGAACAGCTAAGATACTGCGCAGAACCCTCAAACTCCCAGGCCTCTGGTAGAGGACCTGAGGCTGAGGAAGACACATACCACCCATAGGGGTGAGAGGGGATTTTTTTTTTTTTTTTTTTTTTTTCACACACACATTCACTTTTGAGCCACATACATACATTGAGTAAATTATTTTAAAAATATTTTTTTATTTTCTTTTTCAATCTGGATCATTCTAGCACATACCATATTAGAAGCATATTTATGATGTTTCCAGTACTTAAGCTTAGTAAAGTTAATGATTCTTTGAAAAGCTGTTTCAAATTATTATTTTTACTTCATTGTTTTTTGCTTAACAGATCTTGTAAATTTTGTTAGGGGCTAAAATGAATAACATTCATTTTATTAGTCTTATGTTCTTAATTTTTTTAATGTTTTCTGTGAATTTATATACATTGATTGAATAAACTAAGGTGGATGCTCCTCAGAGGATGCTTAGAAGACAACCAAAAGTGACACTTTTTCTTACTTTAGCAGAAAATGGAACCTTATGTTAATGAATAATCTTGGTATATTAGTTTAGACTACAGTGTCCATCTGGCAAAATTAATATATATAGGCATGTTTTCAGTTTGGGCTTTTAGATCATGAACATAGTTTCCTGTTGCCTTGTGTTTATGTATTTTTCTAACTGTCATACTGTTTCATTGTAAATACATATTTATGTGTAAACACATACAGACCTGTTAAATGCTAACAATTGTTTCCCTGAAATTACTCTTCTGACAGATTAATTCCTTTAGTTAGATGTGTGTCTGGGAAGACTTGTTATAGGAATAACTTGGATAACTTTCTGATTTATTACATTATTGTTGCATTATTTTGCATTATTAGGGTACACCTGAAGAAAACCTATGCAGCTGTTGATATAGCAAAATATATTGCAATTATTTTATAGTGAAGCCATTTTGGCATGTTATAATATATATAACAGTCACTGTATTACTTTATTTCCATTTCATTAGAGATAAGTTTACACAGTCTTGATGTTTCTGTTGTACTTCATTTAAATTTGTGGTTTACTACTAATTCTTGAAAGTAAAAAGTATAATACATTTATGACCACACTGAAATTTGTATTTTTAGGATACTGTAGAACTGAACATTTTTACTGTAAATTTACTTCTGTGGATTTTTCAGATCTGCAAAAATCTCAATTATTTAGAAACTTTTTAGAAAATAAGTGATTGTATAAGGCACAATGAATGCACAAATAAAACATAAATGTATACAATTCTACAGTCATAACTTAATTCTCTGTTGCGAGACAAATGTAGGTTCTTTTTTTCAAGTTGTGTAGGTTTATTCAATGGCATAACTGATAAGATGTCTTTTAATCACCTTTATCCGGCTTGTCGTTGTCCATCCCTCTACGAACACAAGCCAACACCACACTGTTCCATTTTGTTGCAAGCACGTTCTTTCCATTTCTGTCTTTTAATTATTATAATTAAAATATATCTTTGTGCCCATTTGCAAAAATGTATTATGATGGGTAGATATTTTCATTATACGTTGTCAGTGTAATTTAAATACAGTCAAACTCTCTAGCCTCAGATTATTAATTTGAAATTAAGGTGATTGTTTAATGGTAGAAAACAAAGTGAAAGTACATCTAAAATTTAGCTGATGCTGATTAGTATACTGTTGCATAGGAGAATGCTATAAATATTTACACCTGCATGCAGCAAAAATACAGAGCAGCTGTATTTATTTTACATTTGCTTTTTGAATTTTACACATGTTCATCAAATAGTATTCGAGACCTGCTGTGATGGTCTAAAGAGCAACTTTTGAACAAATGTCTTGAGTTGTGGATGAAGTGTGACAAAGAAGAAATATGTTTTGTTTCAATCTATAAATTACTAATAATTCCTTAATCATTCCAATCATAAATATTGAGTAAACAGCAAAGTAGACTTCTTTAGGACAAGATTTTCAAAATTGTGTCTTTCCCTAAAGTTATGCTCCTAAGCCATTTTTTAACTGTGGGGCCTGATTTTCCTGAGTGCCGAACGCCATGCAGATCCCATTGATTGCAACAGAAGCTGTTGAGTGCTCAGTGTTTCTGAAAATCACACCACTCACTGAGGCGGCTAACTCTTGGTCTTAATTGTTTTAAATGTGATATGCGGGTTATAGAGTATTATGACAACTAGCATTGATCATTAATCAATATTTGACTTAATACCTATATTGGATTCTGATCTGTGCAGTTTTTTATATTGCTAATGTCTCGTTTTTTTAACAGTATAAAGGATGAAGAAGAACAGATGTGCCCCATTTGTTTGTTAGGCATGCTGGATGAAGAGAGCCTGACTGTTTGTGAAGATGGCTGCAGGAATAAGTTACATCATCACTGCATGTCAATTTGTACGTCATTGTTTTATTTACATTTATTACTAGTGATTTTAAATACATAAACAAAGTGTAGTATGACATGATACCCATTCTTTGAAATGCAAGTTAATGAAACAAGAATGCATCAAAGCTTGACAGCTTTATATTAAAAACGTACAGATCTGAAAGATGAATGTGAAGTTCTATATTTCATTGTGTTGCTTGTGGAGAACTTACTGAAACTCTATCAACTAGTGGATATTAATGTGGAATATCGTGATTAATGTAAATGAACAATGTTGCCTTAGGAGAAGCAATGCAGTTGAAGTATGGTTGATACTTAACAGTGTAGTTGTAGCCATATTGGTCCCGGGATATTAGAGACACAAGATGGGTGAGATAATATCTTTTATTGGACTAACTTCTGTTGGTGAAAGAGACAAGTTTTTAAGCTTACACAGAGTACTTTTTCAGGTCTGGAAATGGTACTCCAAGTGTCACAGCTAAATACAAGGTGGAACAAATTTGTTAAGCATAAAGAGTTAACACGTTGCAAGAGACCATTTAAGGTAAAGTGGACAGATAACATCTCTTCAGTTGTAGGACAAAGGAGGCTTAGTGGGTTATAGATTTGGTATGATGAGCCATAAATCCTGTGTCTTTGTTAAGTTCATGATTTTTAGTGTTAGGAAAGTTATGAATTTTAGTTCCCATGCTTGTCTTTTGAAGGAATTTTCTTTGAGGACGAGGATCGAGAGGTCAGATACGGGGTGAAAGTTTTGTGAAAAGTTTTTGACCGTGACTGATGGGTGTGTTTGTCTTTTATCACTTTTCTGTGCGAGTTCATTTAGGAGCACGGTGATTGTTGGGTTTCACCCACATATAGTGATGGTTGGAGCATTTAGTGCACAGGATGAGGTAACAGTGTGTTGTGATAAGTGTATGTAGGTGTATTGGGGGTGGGTTAACTGCTCATCGGAGCAGGGGATATATGGCTGTAGGTTTTGCATCTGTTATGGCTAGATCAGGTATTGCTTTGAGTTGGTGTGTTCTGGTATGTGGGGAGCTTGCTTCTGATTATGACTTTGGCAAGATTGGAGGGTTGTTTGCAGGCAGAAGAGAGGGCTCTGGTAAGATTTCCTTCAGGATGTGATCCTCTTGAGTATGGGTTGCAATTGTCTAATGATACTGTATGGGTTTATGGCTTATTACAGGGGTCAGCAACCTTTCAGAAGTAGTGTGCCAAGTCTTCATTTATTCACTCTAATTTAAGGTTTCATGTGCCAGTAATATATTTGAATGTTTTTAGAAGGTCTCTTTCTATAAGTCTATAATATATAACTAAATTATTGTTATATGTAAAGTAAATAAGGTTTTTAAATGTTTAAGAAGATTCATTTAAAATTAAATTAAAATGCAGAGCCCTCCAGACTGGTGGCCAGGACCTGGGCTGAGAGTGCTGCTGAAAATCAGCTCCTATGCTGCTTACAACAATCTGTAAGCCACTTAACACCACTGCAGTCATAGGACAAAGGAGTGCTAACTGCCCACTTCATCTTGAATGATCTTTTGCAACATACGTTAACTCCTTATGCTTAACGATGAGTTCCACCTTGTATTTAGCTGTGACACTTTGAGTACCATTCCCAGACCTGAGGAAGAGCTCTGTGTAAGCTTGAAAGCTTGTCTCTTTCACCAACAGAAGTTGGTCCAATATGCCTCAATTGTCTTGTAAGCCATACAATGTGCTGTAGACAGCTGAATTCATAACTACATTTACCTTATCAGGAAAAGGATATATACTAATTTTAAGTAAAATTTACTATTTAATTTGTTGATTTTTATAACCATACATTTGTTTTTACATTCCCATAAGTCTATAATATGCTTTAGGCATCATCTTATTTTGTGGTTACTGCATTTCAGGGGCAGAAGAATGTAGAAGAAACAGAGAGCCACTTATATGCCCTCTTTGTAGATCTAAGTGGAGATCTCATGATTTCTATAGGTAAGCGTTCAGTTCTGTGAACAGATTGAATCTCACATATAGAGCTTTAAAGTGTGTAAATGTTTAATTTTTTCATCCACGTTAAATATTTATTGTTTGTTTGTAGTCATGAGTTGCCAAGCCCTGTGGATTCTCCTTCAGTTCTCCGAGTGGTTCAACAGCAAAATCAGCAGCAGCCTACAGGTGGATCGCAAAGGAGAATGCAAGATAGTAATTTTAACCTTACTCATTATGGGGTTCAGCAGATCCCTTCCACCTATAAAGATTTAGCTGAGCCATGGATTCAGGTAACAGTTTAACTTATGAAGTGAATTTCAAATTAAAACAATTTGTCATTTTGAGATGGGATTTTCCCTGTTTGGTTTTTTTGTTTGTTTTGTTTTTTGTTTTGTTTTTAAGGTAAGGTGCATCCCAGTAGCTGCCTGTGCAAAACCACTTGTGCCAGGTCTTGTTTCTTCTTCCAGAGAAGCCACTGTCATTGTGCATATTGGCCAGCAAGCAGATGCTTTGGAAATGTATTACCCCCTTTTGATTTTAATGCAAGCTCAACAGCGGAGATTTGTTCTTCCTGTTCCAAATTCTTTCAAAGCTCCATTTTGTTATCCATCTCCTGCTTGCTCATTTTTAAAATATAATATGAGAAATCACCTGATAATAGCTACAAGCATCTATACAGCAAAAAGTGAGTTCCTGCATAATTCTGTTGTCTGCCTCAAAGAATACCACATAGTAGTGTGTTCAAGTTACTAAGTAGACTACCCAAGAATATTAAGAGAAGTATGACAGAGGTCTTATGCTCATGCAATGAAAACAGTATGAAAAAGATGAAAAAATTCTGAAGTGCAGTCATAAATTAGAAATATATGGGTGCTTGGAGTTCCTGACACAATCCTAAAGCACATTGTAGTCCTCCACAAATTGCTCTGAACCACATCGGCTTCATAGTTGGTTGATTGTGTTTTTAAAAAGTAAATGAATAAATAAAAATCAGGAAACTTTTTCCACCCCCAATCTTGTTTTTTCATTTGGGATTTTTTAGGTTGGAGAATATCACAGCCCTGGTCAGTGAAAGAGTTGGTGTTTTTGGTCCTAATTCCAAGTGGACAGGTGTCACATCACAAACATAATTAGCACTAATAGACACACTTGTTGGAAGCAATAACTGAGATGCCAAGTACTGAATGTTACGGAAGATGAACTACTTTCTTATGTCTTGAGAGGACCAGCTGAACATGGATGAGGCACTTTAGAAAGGCTGTGTATGGGAACTACCAGTGTCCCCCCTGTCTGTACCTATTCTGTGGATAGAGGGTCTTTGTCAGCAGAACTACCAATCTGACTTTTCATGTGGAAAGGATTTTCCTACTGAATACAGGAAGGAAGCAAAGGGAACTACTCCCTGTAAAGCTTACTAGCAGTTTGTAATTGGCTTCGGAATTATAATGAATTTTAAAAAAATGTTATGGGGGAAGATAATTATTTCCAAAAATACAGATCAGTCTTTGAAAGATGTATGCATTACCATTCATACTATTTCATTTTATATGACAGGCTGCATATTTAAAATTGATACTGCTGGTATATTTTCTGTCATAAAAGATTAAGACAAGATTTTCCCTCTAAACCTTTTTTGACATTTCCCGAAATACAGTACTTAAATACTTAAGCTTTAAATGTTATGTTTTGCAACCAAGTCAAATGGAATATGTTTCCTTTTATTAGGTATTTGGAATGGAGTTAGTTGGCTGCTTGTTTTCTCGAAACTGGAATATACGGGAGATGGCACTTAGACGTCTTTCCCATGATGTTAGTGGTGCTCTATTACTGGCTAATGGTGAAAGCACTGGAAATTCTGGGGGCAGCAATGGAAACAACACAAGTGCTGGAGCTCTGGGAGCAGCTAGTGGATCATCTCAGACCAGTATCTCAGGAGATGTTGTAGTGGAATCGTGCTGCAGTGTGCTGTCCATGGTCTGTGCTGACCCTGTCTACAAAGTGTATGTTGCTGCTTTAGTAAGTAGTTGTTTACTTACCATATTATGACACTTTTGTGAAGTAGCTCAGAACTAATAGGCGCGTTCAGCTCCCAGAAAAGTCAGTGGGAACTGTGAGTGCTCATCACAGCTGAAGGTCAGACCCAATTTAGCTCTTAAGCATTGTCTGAGAAGGGAATAGGTGAGATCTTCAGCAGATGTAAATTGGCATGGCTTCACTGACTTCACCAGCTGAGGATCTGGCCAAATATATTCAGATGCCTGGTAAAGTGAGTTAGGGTGTTGATCATACTTACAATGTTCATACAACCAGATTTCAGATTGAGTAATTCTAACACTAAGTATATACGACAGTAAGGCATTAACTCTTTGTCACACTGATAAGCACTCTGTTTCATGTGTGTTATATAAACCTATTCATAAACGTTTTTATAATAAGCTGAAGTGTAGTTGACCTGACTTTATATTTCTTTTTTTTCCTTTCTTAGAAAACATTAAGAGCCATGCTGGTTTATACTCCTTGTCATAGTTTGGCTGAAAGGACAAAACTACAGCGACTTCTCAAGCCAGTTGTAGAGACTATATTAGTTAAATGTGCAGATGCCAACAGGTATGGTGGTTGATTCAATAGGTCTTCAAGTTTTCAATAATCTTTTAAAACTACATTCATAACTTTTATTTCATGTAGAAGCAGAAAGTATGCAGAAGTATGGCTATAGATTAAGAGGTGTGGATCACAAGTAGGGCTATAAATATATGTTATAGGTCCTGGAAGTCTTTGGATAAATTATTTTGTAGTAGTCAAATTTACCTTGACAGAGCTCTAGGTGTGTTTTGGAAGCACCTCATAGTATTTTTTCAGTATGTGTAATACTTAGCGAATGCAGCGTTCTTTTTATTGACTTTATGGGGCCTATCTTTTCTTTCTCAACAAATGTTGACTTGAAATTTTGAGTGTATGTTCTCACCATTCTTCTGTATACTCTTGGTTATCTTGGATTGCCCTAACCTAGTGCTTAGGATTCCCATTGAGTCTCTTTTATTAGTCTGGTTCTTAATGTTCCTCTAGTAATAGTTCTCTGTATTTACTCCTCTGTAGTACTAAGCTCCATTCTTTCAGGATTCAGTAGTATTGTAATAATTCTAGATTGTGGCCTCTGGAGCATGGACTTTTTTATCTGTTTGTACAGTGGATAGTAAAGTTGGGAATTGATTCTTGATTGGGACCTCCAGGCATTGCTGTAATACAAAATAACTAGGGCTGTCAAGCGATTAAAACAATTAATTGCGTGATTAAAAATTAATTGCAATTAAATGCACAATTGCACTGTTAATAATAGAATACCAATTATTTATATATTTTGAGGTGTTTTCTACATTTTCAAATATATTGATTTCAGTTACAACACAGAATACAAAGTGTGCAGTGCTCAATTTATATTTGTTTTTATTACAAATATTTGTACTGTAAAAACAAAAATAGTATTTTCAGTTTACCTAATATAAGTACTGTAAAGCAATCTCTTTATCATGAAAGTTGAACTTACAAATGTTGAATTATGTACAAAAAAAATTTGAATTCAAAAATAAAACAATGTAAAACTTTAGAGGCTTCAAGTCCACTCAGTCCTACTTCAGCCAGTCACTCAGACAAACAAGTTTGGTTACATTTGCAAGAGATAATGCTGCCCATTTCTTGTTTACAATGTCACCTGAAAGTAAGAACGGACATAGGCATGGCACTGTTGTAACCAGCGTCGCTAGATATTTATGTGCCAGATGTGCTAAATATTCTCATGTCCCTTTATACTTCAACCACCATTCCAGAGTATATGCGTCCATGCTGTTCACGGGTTCTGCTCGATAATGGTCCAAAGCAGAGCGGACCGATGCATGTTCATTTTCATCCTCGGAATCAGATGCCACCAGCAGAAGGCTGATTTTCCTTTTTGGTGGTTCGGGTTCTGTAGTTTCCACATCTGAGTGTTGCTCTTTTAAGACTTCTGAAAGCATACCTCGTTCCTCGCAAATTTTGGACTGCACTTCAGATTCTTAAACCTTGGGTCAAGTGCTGTAGCTATTGTTAGAAATTTCACATTGGTACCACCTTTGCATTTTGTCAAATCTGCAGTGACAGTACAGTGTTCGTAAAACAAACAACATGTGCTGGGTCATCATCTGCTATAACATGAAATATATGGCAGAATATGGGTAAAACAGAGCAGGGGACATACAGTTCTCCCCAAAGAGTTAGGTCACATTTAATTAACGCCCTATTTTTTTAACAAACATACATCAGCATAGAAGCATGTCCTCCGGAATGGTGGCTGAACCATGAAGGGCATACAAATGTTTAGCATATCTGGCATGTGAATATCTTGCAAAGCTGGCTACAAAAGTGCCATGCGAATACCTGTTCTCACTTTCAGGTGACATAAATAAGAAGCAGGGAGCAGTCTCTCGTTTGTCTGAGCGATTGGCTAAACAAATAGTTGGACCGAGCGAATGTGTAGGTTCTGAGGTTTTACATTGTTTTGGTTTTGAGTGCAATTATGTAACAAAAATCTACATTTGTAAGTTACACTTTCACAATTGAGATTGCACTACAGTACTTGAATGAGGTGAACTGAAAAATACTGCTTCTTTTGATTACAAATATTTGACTGTAAAAATGGTCAAAAATAATATAAAGTGAGCAGTGTTCACTTTGTATTCTGTGTTGTAATAGAAATCAATATATTTGAAAATGAAGAAAAACATCCCAAATATTTAGTAAATTTCAATTGGTATTCTATTGATTTTTTTTTTTTAATCACAGTTAATTTTTTTGAGTTAATCGCGTGAGTTAACTGTGATTAATTGACAGCCCTAAAAATAACACACACTAATATAATGGTTCAGGCTCAATTCTCCACCTTTGTACATACTAGAAAGCAAAAGTTCCATAATGACCTCTCGAGGTTCCTTCCAGTCCTATGATTCTGTAATATCAAGCCATAGGTATTTAAATACACACACGCACGCGCACACACAGAAAAGATTGGCCATTGTGACAAAACACCATACATATCTGCTTCATTATGTTGTTAGTATATGGCGCTTATAGTTGCATATTAAGAGAGATGCCTTTTGGAAGGGTAATCTTTTATTGGTCCTGTTACAGAGTAAGTGTTGATCTAAAAAATGTAAAGTAATGACATCAAGTGAAATAAGCATTCATTTCCTTTTGTTTATGGAAAAAAAAAAAAAAAAGAGTAGTGTTGTATTCCTAGATTTGGCCACTCATGTAGGTGAGTGACGTATCATCAGATTCATTTTAGCATAGAAAAAACAGTCTCTGCAGATGACATAAAAGTTGAGAAACTGTTAGATTTTAATGATGTAGGCAAGAGAATGGGTGGTATTAGATTTTTAAACTCGATTTTTAGGCAGTGTATGATTCTAGGTGAACAATGCCAAAACATTTTTAAGATATAAAGGGAGAAAATGATGTGAAATCAGTCAGAATAATTTGTGCATCATAACTCATTAATGAAGAATATCAGATTAATCTCCAGTCTATTGATATATGAATTCCAGATATGTTAAAGATGAAAATGTTGTTAATTAAAAATATAAGATGTGGGATTTACTTTTGGTGTTCATTTCCCATAGCCGCACAAGTCAACTTTCAGTTTCAACACTGTTGGAGATGTGTAAAGGCCAAGCAGGAGAGCTGGCAGTTGGTAGAGAAATACTTAAATCTGGTAATAACTGCTTTATTATACATACGCAATTATCATCACATTTTGTCTGTAAGCAAATATCATGAATCATTTTCACTATATTGAAGAACGTATCAAAAGTCAGTATTGTAAAGGGAACTGTGTTGCTTTGAGAACTTTCTATTTTTTATTCAATTTTCTGACACAACTGTTCTGTTTCTATGTACTTTATAACCATACTGTCTTTACCTTTCAGTAAGCTCAGATTTGATCTATCAGAATTTCATAGAATCTCAATTGGGCATAGGTTTAACTCTGATCTTATGAACTATTTTTTCATAGGGTCCATTGGTATTGGTGGTGTTGATTACATCTTAAATTGTATTCTTGGAACCCAGACTGAATCGAACAACTGGCAAGCCCTACTTGGACGTCTTTGTCTTATAGACAGACTTTTATTGGAATTCCCTGGTGAATTTTATCCTCACATTGTCAGTGGGGATGTTTTACAGGCTGACGCTGTAGCAGACAGGTATTTCTTAATTTATTTCATTTCTTCTTCTCTGTAACTGAATTGTTGGCCAGGTCTTCAAAAATGGCTGCCTAAGGCAAAGGGTTGACTTTCGCATACACAAATGACTACAGAAGTTCTGGATGCACAATTTAGACAGCTAGTTGCCAGCTTTGAAAATTTGCCTTTCCTACTGAAAATATATACTTAAACACTCATACGGTAATTAATATATTATCTGTCAATATACTGATCTGTTGTTGATATGTATTGTGTAGATTGCTTCTAGAATAGTAATTAGTACATATGAGCTTTAACAGTATTATTTATATTTTATAATATATATAAAAATACATGCGCGCGTGCACACATTTATTTATTTATTTATTTATTTTTAGGTATAAGAAGCTGCTGTCCCTGTTGAATTTTGCCTTGCAGTCAATTGATAATTCCCACTCAATGGTGGGTAAATTGTCTCGGAGGGTATTTTTGAGTGCTGCAAGAATGGTTGCAAGAGTACCCCATGTGTTCGTAAAACTATTAGAAATGTTGAGTGTGACCAGCTCAACTCATTACACAAGGATGCGTCGACGATTGTTGGCAATAGCAGATGAAATGGAGATTGCAGAAGCCATCCAACTAGGCATGGAAGAGGTGCATTCTGTGGAATGCAGATGTGATGACTTTATGCAGCCATCTGCCCCAGATAACTCTCCAGAAACAACACAAAGTAATACTCCTAACAATACTGTCCAGTTATCAGGGAAAAGTGGAAGAGAATTGGGTGATAAAAAATTGAGTGCCAGTCCAGAGGACATTTCTGAGACACTGGCTGGCATTTCTTTAGGACTTCCTGTTTCATCTGTAACCACTGAGCAACCAAAGCCAGCCATTCAAACAAAAGGCAGACCCCACAGTCAGTGTTTGAACTTTTCTCCCTCATCCAGTCATTCCCAGTCATTATTCCCAATATTGCCCTCTCCCTCAACCCCGTGTGTACCAGTTGGCCCTGTAACAGATATGTCTAAAGTCAGACCTCAGGGATTCATTCCCTGCAAAATACCCTCAACTTCTCCTCAAACGCAACGGAAACTTTCTCTACACATTGAAAGAAACTGTTCTGAAAACAAAGAACCAGAGAAACTTTCCCCAGTTTTTACCCAGGCCAGAGCTATGCCATCCAGTCATATACACAGGCCAAAGCCATCTCGACCTACTCCAGGTGATGTGAGCAGGCAAGGAGAAGCCTCAAAAACCAATATGACACTTGATCTGAATGATATTTTACAGTGTGACAGCAGTAGCAGTTGTAGTAATGCAGTTATACCTAGCGAAGAGACTGTGTTCACACCAGTAGAGGAGAAGAGTAGTCAACTGGATGTCAATGCAGAGCTCAATTCCAGTATTGAGGACTTACTTGAGGCCTCTATGCCTACAAGCGATGGCACGGTTACGTTCAAGTCGGAAGTTGCAGTTCTTTCTCCTGAACGGGTGGAAAACGATGACACTTACAAAGATGATGTAAATCATAATCAAAAATGCAAGGAAAAGATGGAAGCCGAAGAAGAGGAGGCTTTAGCTATTGCCATGGCAATGTCAGCATCTCAAGATGCCCTACCAATAGTTCCCCAACTACAGGTTGAAAATGGGGAAGATATCATAATTATTCAGCAGGATGTGAGTATACTGAGATATCATAATTATTCAGCAGGTTTTTGGGGGGATGTGGCGGGGTTGTTTCTTCATTCTGTAATAAGGCCATGTTTCAGTTCACTGCCATTATTTAATGAACATGTAGTGTGTTCTCAACAGTGCACAGACATAAGGAGGACACAGTTCCTAGGAATTCGAATCAAATACAGATACAGACAAGCAGCTGCCAGTGTGAGTTTGAAGTATTGATAGAATCTTGTGGAGGTCATTGTTGAAATGTTTTGATAATATTTTTTGGAGGAAAGACACAATCTGCTGCACCAAGGAGATTTCCAGGCATAAGGTGACAGAAGAAAGTTTGAAGACAAGAATGGGAGAAGGGTACAAAGCAATCAGAGGAGAACAAAGGGAAAGAAAAGTGGAGTAAGCAGAAGTGAGAACTTAGTTTTAAGGAGGAACAGAGTTGTGCCAGGTGTTTGACAATGAGGTTGAACTTGATGCAGAATTTGAGGGGAGGGGGACTCAGTCACACCAGCAGGAATGAAAAATAATTTTAACAGCAGTATATGTGAGGAGAGGAGCTAAGTGAGAGAAATGGAGGCCAGAGTAGAGAAGAGTACATTCATTACTCAAGCAATAGATGAGAGCTTTAGAAATAGGAATGGAGGGGAAAAGCATATTTTTATAGATATTTTAGAGGAAGAGCCGATGTGATTTGATGAGAGCCTATTTATGGAAGGGAAAAGAGCTTGACACAGTTTGGAAGCCTTAGTGGAAAGGATAGTTGAATTGTTGTAGGGGACAAAAGAGTTGGGGGGTTGTGAGGAAAAGAAAACACATTTCCGTTTTTGCCATGTTGAATGGGAGTTGGTGACACATCCAGTATAAGATGTCAGAAATACAAAATGATCAGAGGTTAGGTTAGAGAGGTAGATTTAGGTCTCATCAAGTTAATTGAAACTTTGAGAGCAGATGAGGTCAAATAGAGATGGAAATCTAGAGGGAAAGATCACTTCCACTATCTGTGCCCCTGTTTTCCCTCCTACTCGGTCTTGTATGTTTAGATTGTAAGGTCTTGGGGCAGGAACTCTTATTATGTGTTGGTATGGCACCTAGCATAATGGCATTCAATCTCAAATGGGGCTTCTAAGGCCATGGCTACACTTGCAAGTTGCAGCGCTGGTGAGGGGGTTACAGCGCTGCAACTTAGCAGGTGTCTACACTTAAAAGCTCAGCCAGCGCTGCAACTCCCTGTTTGCAGCGCTGGCTGTACACCTGGGTC
>NC_133774.1:37351486-37439927 GCF_003597395.2 Chelonoidis abingdonii
GAGGTGCTCTGTGGGATAGCTGCCCACAATGCACCACTCACAACAGCGCTGCAACTGGTGCAAGTGTGGACACACTGCAGCGCTGGTCGCTGTCAGTGTGGACACACTGCAGCGCTGGCCGTACACAGCTGTACGACCACAGCTGTAACTACCAGCGCTGCAAAAATGTAAGTGTAGCCACAGTCTAAGTGCTATGTAATAATAATGAGGGAAGAGTAATATGTGAATTTGAGTATTTCAGGCCCTTTCTCTCAGCTTGTATCTAAATTTTAAGATGCATTTTATTAAACACAGAATTAGTTTGAAAACAAATTAACATTTAAAAATAGATAATTTAATTTACTTTTCAAAAAGACAGTTACTGGAATACACTGGAAGTGGGTTCTTGCAGCTTGTAGTGTTATAGTCAGCTACCATCTCTATATAAGCTGACTAGTTTTCTGAATACTTAAGAATTTGTTTTCTCTTTGCAGTTGAGAGATCCTATTACTAAACAAGGGCCATTCCCATGTTTGGTATTAGTAATCCCATGCTGTCTGGTTTAGTGAACTCAAACTTAAGGGTGATTTAGGAAAATTAATTGATAAAGGATCAGACTGTTGTCTCTAATTCACTTTAAAAGTCATAATTTTCATATAGGCACTTTAAGTTTTTAGCTAGTTAATCTTAATTCTTAATTAAATTTGCAGACACTGGAAACACTGCCTGGACACACCAAAGCAAAACACCATTACAGAGAAGATGCGGAATGGCTCAAAGGTCAGCAAATAGGCCTTGGAGCATTTTCATCCTGTTATCAAGCTCAAGATGTAGGAACTGGGACATTAATGGCGGTGAAACAGGTATATGCTCTACTTCAGTGAGTATTGTCTAGAAGTTTAATGACTAAATAAACAGAGGGAAAGAAACTGAATAAAGATGTATTTACTTGGAGCAGTTTGTAATAATGTTCGCCCTTCATGACATTCTCTGCAGATCCACAGTGCCCTGTATTGTGAGCCATTGCTTACTCCTTCTGATGCTTTATTCTAGAATCCTGAAAATTAAAAGTTGCCCAGTTCTCCAAATCATCTCTATCTTCATCTGTGGTTACAGAAGCCACCCATTCCTCTGTATGGTGTGAATGTTACATTTAGATAGGTTCTTCCTCACTTAAAAGAAAAATTAATAGTTTGAATTTATATAGCTCTTTTCTTCTGTAGATTTTTAAATACTTTTTTGTCTCGACCAAGTTTACTCAGCAAGTCAGTGACAGAATTGAGAATAGAACCCAGATCTCGACTCCCGGTCTAGGCCATATTCACTGGATAGTTGTTAGTATAATCGTTGAACTATTCTTTCTCTAGTGGTTAGGATTTTGCCCACAAAGGACTCGTATGCTATGGAGAAGATGATGTTGTTTAAGAGGTGATTCTTATAACCCACAGAGTTATCTGGGTTGGACCAGGATCCTCAATACGGAAAATACTTGGATGACAGTCTGTATGAGAGAGGAGCCACAAATGCAAGAGCTCCTTTATAGAGAAGGATTTAGGAGCTGCTAGACCTCAGCAGAGATCTTCTGCTGAAGGTGTTTCAGGTCTGTGAGGCTTTAAAGTTTGGGCGTCGGGCTTGATATTAAGGTGGCTAGGTGGTGTTTAGTGGTCTGTGATATACGGAAGGTCAGACAAGATGATCTGGTCATCCCTTTTAGCCATAAACTCTGACTCTTAAGTTCTGAGATCAGTCAGAGAATAATCTAAGACATACAGATTCAAAGACTTTCAAGTCTTCAGATCCAGTGTCCTCAGACCTCTCTCTTCTGAGTGGATGTCAGGTCTGTGAAGGGCTCTAAATCCTTCAACTCCTGTGCAACTCCTCTTAGAGAACAAAGAGGAAGCAACGGCATAGGGAGACTTCCTTGCAAGATACTGTCCTTTCAAATCTAGTAAGGATTGAGAACCGAGGATCAATTTCAGTCATGTCCCAGCACATTTGGCCTACTCTGATTCCAGAGTGTCCTAGGGTAATAGGGCCTCTCCATGGATCTGAAATAGCAGGTTACTTTTACTGCAGTAGTCAGGACTTAAATGCCAGCATAGTTTTCAGAGCCTTAGGCCTTCCCTCCACCTACTTCTGCAGAGATTAAAAAGATGTTTCTGGAATTGGAGAGAGAGGAAGAGGAGATGGGGTCTTTCATACCTTCCCTTCCAGAGTTGTGGATTCAAGGAGCATTCACATATGTCCTCAAGAGTTTACTCCTTTGAAAGGGTTCTAAGACTCCTGCATTGTTGATCTGCAGACACAATATATTTAAACAGTTACTGGTAACTAACCTTTCATTACTCAGAATCCATTCAGGGAGAACCCAGAAGTCCTTCCTGGTTTTCTCATCTTGTTTCCCTTCTCCCCCCACTCAGGTTTATGTAGGTGTTTCTCTTGATTTATATCTTTTAAAGAACTCGCTTTCTGAATCTAGACCACTTGCGGATTCTATCAAAACCAAATGATTCCCTCTGATTCTTGCCCTTTTCCTGACACAGTCAATAGTACTAATACTGAAAATTTGAATAGTCTCCTGTAAGGTACATTGCAAACATTAATTAATCCTTACAATAAACTGATGTGGAAAGATGGTAGTTACATGTACCATTTCACAGAGGAGGAGAGACTAACAAAGTATTTCAGGCCTAATCAGCAGAGATGACTTCAATTGAAGCTGAAATGCTCAGCACTTCTGAAGCTCATATCACAAGCGAAATGCACGAGGTCATACAGTTAGTGACAGAGCCAAGGCTAAAACCCATCTCTCCTATTATCCTAGTCCAGTGGTCAACTGAATAGACAACAATACCTCTTTTATAAAGATATTTCATTTGCTGTAGTATCTGCAGTGCTTCACTTTGTAGCATTTACATTCTGAGACTCCAGAGTCCTCTAAGCACTTTAGAACAGTTAATTGTTGAGACACTCTCTATGTCCAACAACCACTGCTCCAAGCATTGTACTTGAAATTGTTTCACGTTCCCAGTTGCTTATAGATTCCCCTCTTTTTGTCTCAGCATTGGCTCACAAAGTTAAAAAGCATCAACACAGAGGATGAGCAGAATATGAAACGGGAAGAATTGATGACCTTGAGGACTGAAGTAATAGAAATGGGATGAAATATAATCCAAAGTGCAAGGTGCATGCACTTAGGGCCAAATTTTCAAAGGTATTCAGGCACTGAGAGATGCAGATAGGCGCCTAATGGGATTTTTGAAAGCACCTAACTAGGTTAGGTGCCTAACTCTCATTGAAATCAATGACAGGCAACCACTGGGATTTTCAAAGGCACCTATCTGCATCTTTAGGTGCCTTGGAAAATATGATCCTTCAGGACTAATGAACAAGAATCTCTGCTGTAAGATGGGGTCTCATCAGTTTGAAACAACAGAGGAGAAAGACCTGGTTGTATTAATGAATCACAGGATGACTGAGCCACCATGAAAAAGGCAGATGTGATCCTACGATTCATTGGGGAGGTGTGGGCCCCAACTGTTGTTGACTGCTGCATATTGGTGAGAATTCACAAGGCATGCTGCATGACTACTCCATCACAAAGGTTCTGCTTTTAGAGAACTCCTGTTACTGGCATTTTCCCACCTGAACATGACTGGAGAGGGAAGTGCTGCCCATAAATGACACTCTAATTTTATCTGTTTTGAAAGGAATCTACAAACTAAATGTAGACTCAGACCCCCACAAACCCTGTTTTTTCAATTTTTGCTGTGTTAATGTAGACAGTCTTTTTTTATTTTCTTTTTACTGTAGCAGCATTTGTTTTCTCCACGCAGCGTGAGTTAAAGGTCTATAATATTGATTTGTGATTCCCAAGAATTTGGAATGGTCTGGGCTTCTTTTTATAGTCAGAATAGTTTAATGTGCAAAGATACCAGGAGAATGATTGCTGCAAGCAGCCTTGGAGTTACATCCCTACAGATCTTGCCACCAAAAGGGACTCAAAAGATTTAAGACACAGAACATGCAGAGTTCTGGACAGTGAGTAGAAGCAGAAAGGCATCAATATTTGAGGCTCTACAGAATGAGGCATGCAAACCCATTAATCTGGTGGATCTAAGATGCCAAAACCAAATTAACAGTTAAGGAAATGCAAACGGAATCAAGAGGAGTGCCCCAGGGGTCGGTCCTGGGGCCAGTTTTGGTCAACATCTTCAGTAATGATCTGGATGATGGGATGGATTGCACGCTCAGCAAGTTCACAGGTTACACTAAGCTGGGAGGAGAGGTAGATACGCTGGAAGGTAGGGATAGGATCCAGAGTGACCTAGATAAATTGGAGGATTGGGCCAAAATAAATCTGATGAGGTTCAACAAGGACAAATACAGAGTCCTACACTTAGTAT
This sequence comes from Chelonoidis abingdonii, assembly GCF_003597395.2. Lineage (NCBI taxonomy): Eukaryota > Metazoa > Chordata > Testudines > Testudinidae > Chelonoidis > Chelonoidis abingdonii. The sequence goes on from NC_133774.1 coordinate 37,355,872, forward strand.
AGAAGAATCCCATGCACTGCTACAGGCTGGGGACCGACTAGCTAAGCCGCAGTTCTGCAGAAAAGGACCTAGGGATTACAGTGGACAAAAAGCTGGATATGAGTCAACAGTGTGCCCTGGTTGCCAAGAAGGCTAATGCATATTGGGCTGCATTAGGAGGAGTATTGCCAGAAGAACAAGGGAAGTGATTATTCCCCACTATTTGGCACTAGTGAGGCCACATCTGGAGTATTGCATCCAGTTTTGGGCCCCCCACTGCAGAAGGGATGTGGACAAATTGGAGAGAGTCCAGCAGAGGACAATGAAAATGATTAGGGGGCTGAGGCACATGACTTACGAGGAGAGGCTGAAGGAACTGGCATTGTTTAGTCTGCAGAAGAGAAGAATGAGCGGGGATTTGATAGCTGCTTTCAACTACCTGAAAGGGGGTTCCAAAGAGGATGGAGCTCAGCCCTCGTGGGGAGATCTAGGTTGGATATTAGGAAAAAATTATTTCATTACGAGGGTGGTGAAGCATTGGAATGGGTTACCTAGGGAGGTGGTGGAATCTCGGTCCTGAGATGTTTTTAAGGCCCAGTTTGACAAAGCCCTGGCTGGGATGATTTAGTTGGGGTTGGTCCTTCTTTGAGGAGGGGGTTGGACTATAGATGACCTCCTGAGGTCTCTTCCAACCCTCATATTCTATGATTCTATGAAACTATGACATTAAATTCAAAACTATTATCTAAGATAAAATTTAAATGTTTTTGTGAAATAGGTGACGTATGTCAGGAACACATCATCTGAGCAGGAAGAGGTAGTCGAAGCATTGAGAGAAGAGATAAGGATGATGAGTCATCTGAACCATCCTAATATCATTCGAATGTTGGGTGCTACATGTGAGAAGAGCAACTATAATCTCTTTATAGAATGGATGGCAGGTAAACAGCATTCTGTACATAGCAAAAGGGGAACCAACCTTCTGGAATAAAAAGCAAATGCACATCTGTTCCTCTTCTAGGAAGAAAGTAATTCTCCATTTTCCCGGGTTTACACTGTGTTAAATGAGCGTTACAATTTGTGTCTTTCTGCACTAATATATTTTAATGAATAACTGCACTTTGCACATTTATTAGTATAGTTGTAGGCACCAATAGCCAGCAGTATTTTAGGTTGCAAAACAGTATCTCTTGTGTCTTCAAGTGATCGTACTGGTATCTTTTTCCAAAATACTCACTTTTTTTTACCTGAACTTTTCCATGTTTAAGGTGAATTTTATTTGGGAAGTTTGACCAAAAATCCTTTCACCTGTTCCTGAATTACAGGAGTGCATGTGTAGGTGGGAGGGATTTCTTGCTGTGGAAAAAATTCTACCCACACTTTATGAATGGGGCTAAAGCAGATGACGTTTTAAGTTAGTAGTGATGTAGTCCTTACTGAGAGACAATTATTCTGTTTTTGTTTTAGGGGAAAGAGTGGGTTTGATTTAATACAGCGGTTCTCAAACCTCACTGTGACCCTCTTCTAACAAAATTTACTACATGACTCCAGGAGAGGGGACCGAAGCCCGAGCTTACCCAAGCCCTGCCGGCTGGGGGTAGGAGGGAGTCTGAGCCCTCCTGTTCTGGGTAGGGAGGCCAAAGCTGAAGCCCTGTGTCCTAGCAATCTAAGACTAGCACTGGCAACCCCATTAAAATGGGGTCATGACCCACTTTGGGGCCCTGACTCTCACAGTTTGAGAACCACTGATTTAACAAATGTACATTTGAAAATTCCATACTAAGAATGTGCAATAGAAACTGGCTTGATGCTCACAGGTGAACACTTCAGCACGTGTGCCAAGCACATGTGCACAGTTGTTAGTTCAAGAGACTTATAAGTTCTGTGGGCTGAATAGTTTCAGATTTTCTTTTTTTTAATCTCCATGTACTCTCTCCTCCCTCTCCCCACCCTCCAAAAAGAAAATTAGACTGGGAAATTGCATGCAAAAAAGGTGTACTAAATCTTAAACATGGCACATCACATCTCAAAAAATCATGAGGTGGCTATATCAAGGAAAGATCTGTTGTTCAACTGCTCAAACTGGGGAGAAGTTACGTGCTCCAGGGATGCAGACCTTAGATTGATGCAGTTTAAAATATTTTTTTTTCAACCGCGTCATATCAAATTCAGAGTGAATTATTTTTAAAAAAAATCTTTGCTAGAGCTGCTTGGATGCTCAACATTTTTATAAAACTATGTTTCAGTCAGGAAAAATACAGTAATGCCCTACCAGGCTGGAGAGGGCCCCAAAGACAGTTTAGGTTAAAGTGAGTTTTCTAAAATAGGGGTTTACCAGTACAGTTCAGTAGAAACGTGTCTTGTAGTTATTCAAAATCCAAACACTTATGGAGTGGTATCTGTAATGACAAATAAGGAGACCATGAAAGAGAGCATTGTATCTTCTTCAACAGTTATGTATCCTGGTAGACTACTCAGTATTATCAGCCATCTAACATACAAACCTCAAGTGAGTATCACTGAATGTAATGGCGCAGAAAACACTTTCCTGAAACACCAGCAGAGTGAAAAACATGCAAGAGAAGAAGAACTCTCAAGTCTAAAAAGTTTGATTTTATTAAAATGTAGTATATGGTATAGATAATGTCAGAAATGCTCCTCACATTTTACTGATGTCCAGGTAATAATATTCTCCTGGGGGAATTCTGCGCACAATATTTTAAAATTCTGTGTATTTTTTGTTAAAATAACACAATATAATCATGCCAGTTTCAATTATTTTGGCAATTTATTTCAAAATATCTATCAGCAAGTATATCTGTAACAATACAGATCTAAAAAAAAAAATCTGGTAATTTTTTTTGGCAAAGGGATTAGGCATATTAATACAGAACTTTGAATAATTTATTTAAATTACAATACACAACTGTATTTCCTGCACTCATCAGAAGCAGTGCGAAGGCTTGGGGGTGTCAGGGATAATGGAGGAGCTGAGGGAGAGGGAAGGAGCCTGGAGTGAACCTGGAGGTTTTTAGGGTGTGGGTGGGGGAAATATGGAACAAGTTGTTTTTGTTTTGTTTTTTGGGGGGGGGGGGCAGGGGCAGGATTGTTAGGGAGTTGGGGAGCCTCCCTCTGCAGACCCTGGCTGATCCCAAGACTCTCCCATTCAGTCAAGCACATCTTCCCCTTTCCTCGCTACCCATCATGATGGGTCCCTGCAGCCCCGCCCTTCCCTGTCCCCAGGCAATCCCACTCCCATTCAGCCTCTGGCTCACTGCTGTGACCCAACTAGCTTCTGAGCCCAGACCCAGTCTGTCTCCCCCACTAGCCATTCTGAACCCCAGTCTGTGACCCCCCCAGAAACCTCATATGCCCCACTCTGTCCTTACTTGGCTCCACGGGTCAGGTGCTGTGATGAACTTCTACTTCTGGGGGAATTTTGTGCCACTGCGCGCACAGAATTTTTCCTCACAGAAAATGCATTCTGCCCCAGAAGTGCTGCAGTTCTACCTCTTGACCACCAGAGGCCACTGTGGCACCAGACCAGCCTGTTGCATTCATGCTGTTGTCTGTGTTGGCACCACAGTGGCCTCTGGTGCGTGAAAGGTAGAACTGCAACACTTCTGGGGCAGAATATTTTCAGCAGAAAAAAATAAAATTCTGCAAGACACATGAATTCTGCACATGCACAGTGGCACAGAATTTCCTCAGGAGTAGTTATCAAGAGTAGATAGAGGAACACTTGAGACATGCAAATATTATCTTTAGAAAACAAAGGAGAAAAAATTGCTTTTTTGTATTTTTCCTGTTAAATTAAAAAAAAAAGTTGCATATTAAATATTTAAATACAGATATATAAATGGTAAGAAAAAGAAAAATTAAGGTCCACTGAGGAACACTGAATAAGAAGCTTGTTTATGTTCTAACATCGCCATTTATAATAACAGTATTTTAAAACTGTTGCTCTTCTTGAGAAACTTAGTATAGTAAATTGAATTAATATCTGTAGGTTTACTTTCCATCAGCAACAGAACTCACTAACTTTTCTAAGGCTTTTTCAGTTTCTCTTTTTAAAGGGATATTTAAGGCAAATGGTTTTTTAAAATGTGTGCTGAGTTGCAGTTGGAAACTGCACAGCTGTGCTCATGGTAGATTTCTGTGCTTATACAGTACAGCACGCATTTTTGAAAAATTGAGTCACTAGTGTCCAATAAAATCATAGAAAAAATTAGTCCAATTATGGCAGCCAAAGCTGCCTACTGCTAATCATGAGTATAAATATTGGATAAAAAATATAAACAATTTATCTTTCAGGGGGATCAGTTGCTCATTTGTTAAGTAAATATGGAGCCTTCAAAGAATCAGTTGTTGTTAACTACACAGAACAGCTGCTGCGTGGCCTTTCTTACCTCCATGAGAATCAGATTATCCACAGAGATGTCAAAGGTAAGAACTCTTTGACATATCCTGCCTTACACATTGGAGACAGTTGCTGATGCAAAAGGTTGATTTAGGGATGAACAAATTGGTTCAGCTAACATAAGCAAATCAAACCAAACTCAAATCTTTTTGAAGGTTCAAAAATGTTCAGATAGCTTTTCTCCATTTTTCATTATTGGTCACCAGTTTGTTTTCTAGATCTTTATTTGGCCCCAGGGCATCTCAGAATTTGAGCTCTTGGTCTCAGCTTAATTTGTAGGTGTAAGGGATTCAGACAAACATTGAAATTTTTGGTTCTTATGATAAGGAAAATGGCCAAACCTACAGAATTTTGCTTACAACTAATGTTGATATAACTGTACAGTAAAGATCCAGTAGGAACATCCCTGTCTCTGATTTCAGGCTGGCTTGTGGCAGTTTATATTCACATTTAAGATGTGAGAACAATTTTCAAGGGAATGCTTTCTTTGGCCCCCTCTTTCTGGAGTTATTTTCAAGTGGATGTGAGCCACTTACATTCAGATAAAAGGATGTAAGCTTAATAGGAGATCTTATAAACAGTAACTCAGGGCCGGCGCTTCCATTTAGGCAACCTAGGCGATTGCCTAAGGCGCCAGGATTTGGGAGGGCGGCATCTTGAGGCCCTTGGCGGCAATTCGGCGGCGGGGAGTCCTTCCGCGCTCCAGGTCTTCGGTGGCAATTCTGCGGCGGGCCCTTCACTCGCTCCGGGACCCGCCGCTGAAGTGCCCCAAAGACCGGGAGCGCGGAAGGACCCCCCGCTGCCGAATTACCGCCGATCGGGAGCGCGGACGGACCCCTGCCTAGGGCGCCAAAAACCCTGGTGCCGCTCCTGCAGTAACTCCTCACTTAACGTTGTCCCGGTTAATGTTGTTTCGTTGCTTATCTATTAGGGAACAAGCTCGTTTGAAGTTGCACAATGCTCCCTTATAATGTCCTTTGGCAGCTGCCTGCTTTGTCCGCTCTTTGCAGGAATCTCTGGAAGAGCAGCCCCTCCTTGTGGGGATTAGAACTCGGGGGGCCAGGAGTCCCCCTGCATCAGCTCCCCTAAATTACCTGTAAGGTATGTGGCTCAGCAGCTGCCTCCCACTGCTGTGGCTGCTCCTGCCCTGCCCTCTGCCTTGGAGCTGCTCCCCAGAGCTTCCTGCTTGCTGGGGGAGGGTGTAGGAGAAGGGTGCTGATATCAGAATGTCCCCCTGCTCCTGCCTCCCAGCCCCATTCTGTACCCCCTCTCCACAAAGGGGAGGAGAAGCACAAAAAGGAGGGAGCTTGCTGGAAGCTGTTGCTTCCTGTCTGATCTGCTTAAAAGGGCAACGTACTTGAAGGGGCGTCAGAGTACTTAAAAGGGGCAATGCATGTCTGTCTGTGTCTCTCTCTCATGCATGCACCCCCCCTCCCCCAGCACTTTGGAGAGTCAGCACCTATGTAGCCATGCATGTGCTGTCAGGAGGAGGGAGTGGTGTGCTCCAGCTGGATAGCGTGGGATCATCATCATGTTGTTTTTGCAGGGAAGTGTTTGCAGCTACTGCCTTGCACCTATTGTGTTTCTTCCCTCCTGCCTCAGTCCATGCTGCCTTGTAGAGTGTAAGGCTGCATTAACACCAGTGTATTAACCCTTAAGGCTTCAGCCAAGTGCTAGTTCATCATTTAGCAGCAAGGCATTCCCTGGGAAATATTCCACCGTCCTACTCCACCACCTCAATCACGGTCATCCATTGCTGTGTACAATATTAAACTGATTGTTTAAAACTTATACTGTATATGTATATAATGTCTTTTGTCTGGTGAAAAAAAATTCCCTGGAACCTACCCTCCCACCCCTATTTACATTAATTCTTATTGGGAAATTGAATTCGCTTAACATCATTTAGCATAAAGTGGCATTTTTCAGGAACATAACTACAACATTAAGTGAGGAGTTACTGTAGCTGTATAAGGCCTTCATTAAGTTCTAGTCACCACCGTCTTCTAGGGCTGTACTCTGCTTCCTACTCTTACATTTGCCCCACTTCTGAGGCTTCATGCTGCTTTTCAAAAATCTTTTATCTCACATATTCTCAGGCCACCGTGTGTCATGTTATCTAAGCATAATGGAGACAGATCAGCCACTATTAGACAGTTCTGGGCAGTATTCTGTTCTTAGCTCCTTGTCTCCTTGCTTTCATGGGTTTGTCAGACCATTAGTACTTTTTTAATACAGATAAGTATCTCATTGTGTTTTTGACAGAAAGCCAACTAGCAGTGTTTCTGTTATGCTGTTGACAGGTGCCAATTTGCTAATTGACAGCACAGGTCATAGGTTAAGAATTGCTGATTTTGGAGCTGCAGCCAGGTTGGCGTCAAAGGGAACTGGTGCTGGAGAGTTTCAGGGACAGTTGTTGGGAACGATTGCATTTATGGCACCAGAGGTAAGAAGCCACTTGGAAAATTTTGTCGGGGGGATGTGTGGGAGAGCTTTATGCAAATAATTCAGCAAAATGGTAACAGAAAACTCTTTGAAACAGTATCCATAAGTGAAGCAGAGCTTCATATAACTTCATTGTCATAAAAAATGGGAATTATGTAAATATATCATGTTTTGTTGCTATCTTGGTGTTTTCCCTTCCCAGATGGTTGTTCCAGTTACCCTGAGATGGACCACATCTTGACATATTGTTCCTTCATGTAAATGGCCACTGAGCCTTCTTAATTACAGGACACTAATTTTTTGTTTGACCAGGCCCTTTAGTTGTTGTTGTTGTTCTTCACACATAGATAAAACTTGTCAATATTTATACCTTATATTTATACTCTTGTTAAGTCACTTAATGCAAAATTATAATTAAAATGCACTTGATTTGGCTTGTATGTGTATAGAATAATGCATGTGTAGTGTTAGTGGCATGGAATTAATTAGCTTAAGCCTTGGTGTATCTTTCTTTTGTAGGTACTGCGGGGCCAGCAATATGGTAGGAGCTGTGATGTATGGAGTGTTGGCTGTGCTATTATAGAAATGGCTTGTGCTAAACCACCTTGGAATGCTGAGAAGCACTCCAATCACCTTGCTTTGATATTTAAGGTGAGATACCTTGTTGTATTATAAACAAGTTGAGCAAATGTTGGCACTTTAGTGCTTGATTTCATGTATAACAGTGTAGATTTTAGGAAGAAATAAGTTACACAGTGAATAATAATAATTACAATGCTTCCTTTTTATATAAAAATTTTTATTACAAATACTACAGTAATGTACATCTGCTACATTCTAGCTACAAATTATTTCCTCTGTTTTTTTTTTTTTTTTTTTTTTGAAATGGTTCACCCCCAAGAATAGCATCTAGAGAGGAGCACTATACTAAGATATGAATACACTCAGAAGTTAGGGGAGCAAAGCAGGAGTGGCAGGGGAGGGACAGCTTAGTGGTTTGAGCATTGGCCTGCTAAACCCAGGGTTGTGAGTTCAGTCCTTGAGGGGGCCATATAGGGATTGGTCCTGCTTTATCCCTCCCCCTAATTCTTCAATTTTCAAAAAAAAACCCTCTAAAAATCGTAATAGAAATAATCTAGTTGAATAGCATGCATAAATGAAACAATAAAATACTTCTATAAAATGAGCCAGTACAACAGTAATCATGCGCAGATTACAATTTACCAGGGCTTGATTAGAATCAATTACCTCTGTTGTTCAAGGGCATACATGAATTGGTTGATGGTCTCAGTCTAGTTAATGATAGCTATGGTTCTACATCACCACAACTGTCATCCTTGTTAACCCTAACTGGCATTCATATAGAGAGGCTATGGATTGAATCAACAGAGTAAACTACACTTCAGACTTGTTGGTTCTGCTTCCAAGTTTTGGTTGAAATGCATTGGCAAGGCACTGTGCATCCAACAAAGTGTGGGTATTCACCCACGAAAGCTCATGCTCCAATACGTCTGTTAGTCTATAAGGTGCCACAGGATTCTCTGCTGCTTTTACAGATCCAGACTAACACGGCTACCCCTCTGATACTGTGAGGGAGGGTATACTACAGATACCCAACCCTCACCAGATCCATAGGCCTCCTTGCATTATGCCAGTTAAACACAGATAAGTGGTGTGCCAGAATAATGCTTATACAGTATAAGCTTGGCAGGAGAATTTCCCAGTTCTCTGAGCTGATGGGTACGAGGGAGTCTTCTCCTAAAAACAGAATTATAAGAGGATGCAAGGAGAGAACTGAGACTAAGAGTAGCAGCAGAGGGCATGAATATTGGGAAAGCAGACATCACAGCTAACTGAGGTCAGGAAAATCCCAAAGTGATGTCAGGCCCAAAGCAGATTTTCTATACTGTAATCACTTGCGTAATCTGTAGAGAAACTGGTTTTGGAAATGAGGAGTTGTCCAGCCAGCCAGCATCTAGTGGAGTAAATGGAGTCAAAAAAATCAAAACTCTTGATGACTTCTAAAAACATTTTTCTTCTGTCTGTAGATTGCTAGCGCAACTACTGCTCCGTCAATCCCCTCACATCTGTCTCCTGGTTTAAGAGACGTGACCCTTCGGTGTTTAGAACTTCAACCTCAGGACAGACCCCCATCACGGGAACTGCTGAAACACCCAGTCTTCCGTACTACATGGTAGCTAATTATGTAAAAATTATGATTTACTTAAGATGCTACTGAATATAGAACAATGCCCATCTTGCAGTGCGGTTTAGCACCGCAGCATGTATTATTCTACTGGTCTTAATTATACATCAAGGATTTCAGGCCAGTGGAGGATCCTTACCTAAGTATGTGATTGACAAATCGAGATCTTTACCTAAGCTCAGTATGCAACCTTTCACAGCTTGTGAAGAAATATGTAAACTGTGCCTTTTCAAAGATCTGGCTCAAGGTGAACAAGAAAACATTTTTCTTTAAATCTGCATGATTGTTTAGCAGATAAGTGATTTTATTTTCTTTTGGAGCACTTTTTCAGCAATATTAGCAGCTGAGGGGCTCAGGATCTATTTTAATATTGCAATCACTGTTCCATTTCACATTGTGGTCATAAGCAGAGGGTTCTGCAATTACATTCAGTTTTTTATCACTGGCTAAAAAGGAAATTCTGTATATATTCCTTTTATTTCACAAAGTATGTTCTCTTAGTGGAGTAATAAATACAAACATGGATGAATACTTTTAAAACCATATTCTGCCTTCATGAAAAATGTGACAAGGCAGCTGTGATTCACTGTGCATTTACTGCTGGCCCTGTAATTTCCTTTTTGAAGTTATGGTTCTATACTTTCATTTTATTTTACATTCAGGGAAAGGTGATCTTTAAAACAATCTTCAGAACTAGGTGCAAACTAGATGTCACTGAATATCTTCTGATTGAAGAATACAGGTTTATTTGAAATCTGGAATAAAAAACTGATAGTTTCAGGCTCTCGTAGTGCAGGTATTTTTTTTAAAAAAGGAAGATTTGTGTGCATAAAAACTTGTAACCCCAGATCATGTTAAATGTTAGTTTTTTGAGCCTATTTTCATGTAACAATTTCTTTTGGTAAACTGTGTAGACAAGTTTCATGTCAAGAGCCCTGCCTGTAGCTCCCATTAAAGTCCATGGGAGTTTTTGCCTGTGACTTAAGTGGGAGCAGGACCAGGCTCTGGATTCAAGTCTCTTACTGTGTAACAAAACTGTATTCATGTTCACCACTGATACTAAGTTTTACCTGCTGTTTTCCTTCTGCTATACATCATCTATTTACAGTAGCAACTGATTACATAATTTGAAAATCTGTTAAAAATATGACCTTACCCTAAAAAAAGTCTTGATTTTAACAAGAAATGAACTTGGACTTGAAAAGCAAGTTAAGACAAAATTTGATGTAAAGCTTCACCTGTAGTACAAAACTTGAGTTTTTTAAACAGGTGTTTTTCTTTTTTCAAAAAAAGATCTTTTAATGGTTTTAAAGGCAGGTTTTTAGATTCTGATGCATGTAATTCTGAAGGGAAATGGCAGCTGTTCTTTTGCTTTTTAATGGGAGGGTGTCTTTTTAAATCAAGTACTGATTGTGTTTAATCCATTTTTTATTTTTAAATAACTGTTCAAGTTTTAACTCTTCAGAAGCCAGTTGAATTGCTGGACTGAAATCGAATTGGTTATTTTCAAAGACTCAGGACAAACTAAATAAGCTATAGTAGTACATTAAAAATGTACATAAAACATAAATTGGAAGTAAAACAAGTTTAAGATAAGTTTACAAGAATGCTAGTGCTCATGCTAATAACAGTTTCATTAGACATGAATGTGTATTTCTTTTTGAAATTTTACATTCCTTTGTTTTGGAAAATTGACAAACTTTGAAGAGTTAAAAAAAAAAAAAAAAAAAAAACCGAAATGTGAAGTTTGGTAGCTCTAACTGTATTGTACTTGACTTTTTCTTCCATTTTTTTTTTAACTGCTTAGAATTCTTCATTATTCTAATAAGATTGTTTCCAAGTCTTTCTTATGTGCAAGCTTTAAAGGGTGCACTCTTGCCAATTCATGTACTGGAAGATCAGTTGTCAGATTAGTACTTTTTCTGGCAGAAATGTAAACTGTATACACTGATGAACCTCAGCTAATCAGTATTACTTTGTAGATCGCCATGCCTACCACATTTCAAACTCAGACTGCCTCTAGATGTCCAAATGCATATTGTTTGAGTTTGTTTGCATTTCCCTCGGCTTGCTGGTAATTGTGGTGTTTTTAAAATGCAGATGTGATGTAATATTCTTATTTTCTTTGGATCAAAGCTGGACTGAAAATTGTATTGTGTAATTATTTTTGTGTTCTTAATGTTATTTGGTACTTAAGTTGTAAATAACGTCTACTGCTGTTTATTCCAATTTCTACTACCTCAGGTGTCCTATAGATTTTCTTCTACCAAAGTTCACTTTCACAATGAAATTATATTTGCTATGTGACTGATTCCTAAGACTTCCAGGGCTTAAGGGCTAACTTCTATTAGCACCTTATTGTGCAAGCAAATTTTACAGAAATCTCTGGGTTAAGAAAATTTGGCTTCGTTGTATCCTTTGTTATTTTAAATATATCAAAATATTTTAATTAAAAGTTTTTACCCTGTTGAACCAATTTTATAGTATAATTTGTACCTATTTTGGTGTTTTTGTCTTTATAGTAAATAAAAGATTTTGAACAAATGTTGTTACTCTTTATCATAATGCAGCTGTTTTGAATCAAACACTTCTGGCACATTTTCATCGTTTATACACGGATGTATAGAGCACCTGCTGCCGCTGTGAGGCATATAGAGACTTCAGGCTCCTTAGAAAGGGTCTTATACTTTCCTCAGCTATTTGACAAAGAATTGAACAGTCCAGCTAATCAGCATCACTTAACCTTTTTCACTTACCTGACCTTTCCATGAATCTTTTTTTATATTTTCAAAAATATCCAAACATAGGAAGTTTTTCAATCTCATTCAATGACTACTCCTGTCATTTAAAAAAAATTTTTGAAATACTGCTCTGCTCATCATAACCCCTCATCCAAAAAAGCACTTGCCATGTGTTTCAGTCTGTCTTTGTTCAACAGAGTTACTTATGATGATGTCATATGTATAGGTATAAGTGCTTTGATGAATCAAAGCCTATATTATGGGTCTTATACTGGGAAATATTTAGATTCTCCTATTATTTCTTTCCCTTTTCCTTTGTTTTTTGTTTTTTAAATATAAAATCACTCTCCTGAATTTGAGCTACTATTTTACAAATTGACACATTTAAGGTGTTATACTGGTACATGTAAAGACTGGCAGTAATTCTTTAAAAAGTGCCTGTATGAGTTTGTATTTACTACAAAAAAATAAAGCTCTTCATTGTCAAATCAGGTGAGTAGAAATTAGTAAATCAGTTCTGGGCTATTATGATTGGTCTCTAGTGAAAGGAAAATTAATCAGCTCTGCTTGCTAGAGCTACAGTGAAATTTGTTGTTTCTGCATTAAAGTAGTAATCATGTCAAACTTCTCTTCATACTCAAGACGTGAAAATATGTATCCTTAAGGCTTGTTCTAGTTACTTCCTTAGAAACAGCTCATTATTTTAACAGTGAAAATTAATGTAAACTCAAATTACAATATTTAAGTTTAAACCTGTCTGAAATACATTTGATAGGGATATTGTAAACCATATTTTTAATGTACAAATATTAGCGATGTCATGGGAACACCAGCAGACAGAACTTGTGTCACTGACAGAACTTGTCAACAGCCATCCTCAATTTAACTAGAAAACCCCCAATATTAATGGGGGGGAAAAAAAGCTGAAAAAATAGACTGGAGACTGAATAGAGAAAAACTGCATAAGACAAGAATTAGAGTTAAATTCTAAGATCTTATCTCCCTCATTTAATTTATTATATGCACTATTAAAATCCACAGGACTGGGAGAATTTATCATATTATAGGCTCTGTTTTAAAGCATAAATGTACGATACACAATATGAATGATTACATTTCTCCATTTGCTAAAGCAGAGATGGGCAAACTTTTTGGCCTGAGGGCCACATCGGGTTTCCAAAATTGAATGAAGGGCCGGTTAGGGGAGGCTGTGCCTCCCCAAACTGCCAGGCATGGCCCAGCCCCCGACCCCTATCTGACCCCCCTCCCCCCACTTTTCGTCCTCTGGGACTCCTATGCCATCCAACCCCCCGCCTCCCCTGACTGCCCCCTAGGACTCCACCCCTGCTCCCTCTCCTTTGACTGCCCCCCTGCAATCCCATCCAACCCTCCCCTCCTTCCTGACTGCCTCCCCCGGGACCACTGCCCCCATTTAACCCCACCTGCCATTCCCTGCCCTCTGACCGCCCCAACCCCTATCCACATCCTCACCCCCTGACCACCATCCCGAACTCCCCTGGAGTCTTACCGCACTGCCTGGAGCACCGGCGGCTGGCAGCACTACAGCCGCGCCAGCCAGAGCACCGGCTCAGGCCATGACTCTGCAGCTGCACTGCCCACTCGCCCACAGCATGGCATGCTGAGGCTGCGGGGAAGAGGGAGCAGCAGGGGAGGGGCTGGCAGCGAGCCTCCTGGGCCAGGACCTCAGGGGCTTGGCAGGAGGGTCCCACGGGCTGTGTGTGGCCTGTGGGCCATAGTTTGCCCGCCCCTGTGCTAAAGAAATACTCTGGTCTAAAATTCACCTATATTCTGGTCTATGGAATGAGCAAACAGTAGTTTTACTTTTCCTTGTGATGGGTTAGTTGTGCAAAAGACCTTGCCCTAAAGTATTCCTCATTGTTGGGGCTCCCCCAAGACCTTTTCCACTTGGGTCCTCAAGAACTCAATTTGACACTCACGTTCCTTTATTTAACATGCAAAAAGTTATACTGAGTTGTCAGATTCAAGCACTGAGGGGTACATATAGGGCGTACTGCATATCTAAAATTACATAGAAAACCTTTTTATATACATTTACACATTACATTACATTATACATTGCATCACATGTTTTGGGATTGGCTTGCTCACTTTGTGGAACCAATTCCTGTACTGCATGCAGTCTCCATGCACAACTTACTTTTTTCCTCATCTTACATTCCAAGCTTACCTAATCAGTTGCTATCTTCTCCACTGTAAATGGATTCCCTAGGTGTTTCCCCTTACCTTAGCTAATACAGACATCCTGTCTCCAAGCCTATTGACCCATTTACCTATCTTAGGGCTTGTTTACACTACTACTTAAAGGTTGGTATAATTTATGTTGCTTGGGGGTGAGAATAAGCCACCTCCCTGAGCAACACAAGTTACAGCGACCTAAGCACTGGTATCCACAGTGCTATGTCTGTGATAGAGCTTCTCCCACTGACACAGCTATCGCCTCCTGCAGAGGTAGTTTTATTATGCCAATGGGAGAGCTCTCTCCCACAGCACAGAGCATCTTCACCAGATGTGCTACAGCAGCGCAGTGTAAATTAGCCCTTAGTTAGCCCAGACATTGTGTTTCCAGCCTGCTGAACCATTTACCTCCCTAATGCTGTCTCCTCAGAAATGAATGTCCAATTAATCATGTCAATCCAAGTCTACGCTCATCATAAAAGGTCTTTTAACAAACAGTTATTTTAATTACATCTTTTTATGCTCACTGGATATCAGTTCTTGGTATCGGAGCTCCATGAAAGAACAGCTCTCAAATCGTTTTCAACTTATATACCTAATTGCTTAGCCCAATGGAGTAGGTAATTTCCCTTAGCTCAGTTTCCTCCCAAGTAGAAGTATTTCCCTAATAAAGCCAGCTACATTCTGTCATTGCTGAGTTTCTCTGTTCCTGGTGCTGTTAAGTCAGGAATCTCCCACAGGCCTCCTGTGCAGGGACAGAAAACTGTGATGGAGCCTTATATGTTGTCATAAACAGATAGTAAGAGTTAATAAAACAGAAGTACTTTATATCTCTTTTGACTGTAAAGGGTTAACAAGTTCAGTAAGCCTGGCTGTCACCTGACCAGAGAACCAATCAGGGGACAGGATACTTTCAAATCTGGAGCGGAGGAAGTGTGTGCTGTTAGTTTTGGTGGTGTTCTTCGGGTTCTGAGAGTGACCAGACATGCAACCAGGTTTCTCTCCAATCTCTCCGATACAGGCTCTTATAAGTTTAAAATAGTAAGTACTAGGTAGATCAGGGTGATAGGCTTATGTTTGTTTTCTTTATTTGCACATGCATTTGGCTGGAAGATTCAAATTGTATTTTTGTCGAAAGGATTTTAATTTGTACTTGTATACTTAGGCTGAGTGGTTCCCAGTGCTATAGCTGAAAGACCCGTGTACCTATTCCATTTTAAATTTACAAAGATAATTCTACTGTTTTCTCTCTTTAATTAAAAGTTTCTTGTTTAAGACCTGATTGTTTTTTGTTTTATTCTGGTGTAGACCCAGGGGACGGGGTCTGGATTCCCCAGGGAATTGGTCGGGAAAAGGGAGGGAGAAAAGGCTAATTCTCTCTGTGATAAAATATACTGTTTCAAGAAGAGTCTGGGAGGGGGAGAGAGAAGGAGGGAGAAGGTGCAGTTTCCTCTGTTTAAGATTCAAGGAGTTTGAATCACAGTGATCTTCCAGGATAACCCAGGGAGGGGAAGCCTGGGAGAGGCAATGGTGTGGGAAAGGGTTTACTTTCCTTGTAAGATCCAGAGGGTCTGGGTCTTGGGGGGTCCCCGGGCAAGGTTTTGGGGGGACCAGAGTGTACCAGGCACTGGAATTCCTGGTTGGTGGCAGCACTACAGGTTCTAAGCTGGTAATTAAGCTTAGAGAAATTCATGCTGGTACCCCATCTTTTGGACGCTAAGGTTCAGAGTGGGGAATTATACCATGACATATGTCCTGTGATATAAGTCCAGGCTGGTATTTTGTTACTGATTTGGTATCTTAAATGTACTTTTATTTGTATATTAAAGCTTAGGAGTTCAGCTTTTAAGTTTGACAATTGTGAAAGCTTAAAGATTGGGAGATTGGGTGTCATTACATAGACAGTGACAAAGAGTCCTGTGGCACCTTATAGACTAACAGAATGCATCTGATGAAGTGGGTATTCACCCATGAAAGCTTATGCTCCAATACTTCTGTTAGTCTATCTGGTGCCACAGGACTTAGTCTGGATCTGTAAAAAGTGACAAACACGGCTACCCCACTAATACTTGATTACATAGACAGTCCAGAAGATGGCAGCAAAATAATACTTTTCTCCATCCAGAGTGGGTTAATCTCTCTTCTCAGGAAAGACATGCAAGACAGGAGAGCATCAGTGTGAGTACAGGGTGGGCAGAGGCATTTTATAAGCACCTTGAGGACATTCAGAACTGAATCCAGGGACAAGCTTTTCTCCTGGTTCCATTGCTTTAACTGGCCTGGATCAAAACAATGCAGACCTTAGGGAAATTCAGCTCCAAACTGTGTGGCTCAGGCCCACCTAGTACTGTTTCCTTCACCTGTGCTCTAAGGTTACTTTAGCCTTCTATACATCCTAAGACCAACACTCTTACACAACATAGAGCACCAGCTCTGTGTGTCCATTTTTTAACATTTACACTTGAAAAGACTCTCGTAACATTCTGCCAAGGGACAGGGAGCAATCCAAGTGTCAGCTGGGGTGGGAAGCAATGCATGGGTATGACGCGCGCCATGTCTGGGTAAGGGAGGTTGCAGGACGCACCTTGCTTCAGCCACACTAATCATCAGTATCATGATTACAATGGAACAGCAGACATTTGCTGTGGAAGGGACAAATAGCAAAGGACAGCCTGGATAAAGGTGTGATCAGAAGGCAAAAGATCAGCTAATTCTGCTTCATGATCACTGCCTTAGTGATCTGTGGTCCCCCTTGGCACAGCTCATCACTAAAAAAGTAAACATGAAGCAAAAGGTTACATCTTAATGTAGGGATAGTTTCATGTTACTATTATTTTCATATTCTCCTTGTAAGAAATGCTAAGAAACCATTCTAATCTGTCTCTGGCCTTGGCTACACTTGGAGGTCTGCAGCGCTGGGAGTTACAGCTGTCTTCGTACAGCTGTATAGGGAAAGTGCTGCAGTGTGGCCACACTGCAGCGCTGTTGGGAGTGGTGCATTATGGGCAGCTATCCCACAGAGCACCTCGTCCCATTTTGGCGCCGTGGGTTGTGGGAAGGGGACGGAGGGTGCGGGTCATTCTGCTTCCTGTCCCAACACCCCGTGATGCATCGCTTTACATCCCAAAGGCCCTGTTTTTCCGTCCATGTTTGGCGCCATTGTGACTCTCCCAACGGTTTCTGTGCAGCGCGATTTCTGTGAGAAATGGAGCCTGAACTGCTGAGGAGTATGCTGATGAGTCTCGGCAGCCCATCACGTTTGGCAGTTGAGCTATTCCTTAAGCTCCAAAGTGATGAGTAGTCCGATGATGATTGTGAGTTGCCTGACGTGTACGACACGACATTGCTTGTGGCTTTCACGGAAATGCTCAGCACTGTGGAACGGCGCTTTTGGGCTCGGGAAACAAGCACTGAGTGGTGAGATCACATCGTCATGGAAGTCTGGGATGACGAGCAGTGGCTGCAGAACTTTCAGATGAGAAAAGCCACTTTCATGGGACTGTGTGAGGAGCTCGCCCCCACCCTGCGGCGCAAGGACACGAGATTGAGAGCTGCCCTGCCGGTGTGGAAGCGGGTGGCTATTGCAATCTGGAAGCTGGCAACTCCAGACAGCTACCGATCGGTCGCGAACCAGTTTGGAGTGGGAAAGTTGACCATTGGAGTCGTTTTGATGCAAGTTTGCAGGGCCATTAATCGCATCCTGCTAAGAAGAACTGTGAACTACTGGGGAAGTCAGGAACATTAGTGATATCTTTGCACCAAAAGGTGTTCCCTTAATGGATTTCGGAGGGGGAGACAGGCAATGGGTACGCACTATCTTCTTATCTGCGCACACCCAACCTAGCATCCTGAGTACGTTAATTCGGAAGAGGGTTTTCTCTATGTTCTCCCAGGTGCTTGTGGTCACTGTGGTGCGCTTTATCATGAGCTATTAATCGACAGGTCTGGCCTGGAAAGGTGCATGATGCACGCTACTTATTGGAACACTTGCCTGTTCAGGTTAAGCTGCAGCAGGACTTTTTCACGACTGGAAGATCACCTATTAGGAGACGTTTGATAAATGCCCATGTGATCCTGGAAGACCCCACTTACCTAATTAATGCCTTGGCTCATGGAAACCATAACAGGTGAAGTCTTGACATGGGAGCAGACTGTGTTCCAATACAACCTGAGCTGTGATGATCCTTTGCCTTCTCGAAATGGACTGTGGAGTGTGTGCTTGGCGCATTTAACATGGGGCGCTGGCTATATCTCTGTATGGGAGCTAGACTGAGTGGAAGCAGCATCACCTGTAGGTTTTTATCGTCGCTGTTGACCCCATATTGTGTAAGGGCGTGTTGAACATTCAGTCTAGGCATTGACCTTCTGTAGGTTCAACCACTGAGGTTGAATTTGCACAGCCAAGAGAACAGGGCTAACTTAAGAGAAGGCCAACCAAGGGCTTCAAGGATAGGATGCTTGAGGAGGAATATGAGGCGCAAAACCACAGTAAGTTTGGTCTTGCACAAGTGAAAGTGATGGTAAGTTTAGAGAATCTGTTTCCAAGCTGATTTGCAGTGGCTGTTTTTTCCTGGGCTAAGGAATTTTGACTTTCTGCACTAAAAGACTGTTCAAAGCAGATTCATTTATTGAAAGAAAATAACTATGAAGACCATAGACTGACATTTGGGAAACTAAAAGGCGAGGGGTGGAGTGGTGACTTAAGTCACAGGTAAATGTCTGTCCTGGAGGCGTGCATGACTGAGCTGCACTTCGGATCTATACAGTATGGTAGATTGGGGGTTGAGTGCAGAGGTAAAGAGGTCTAGTTTCAGTGCTGGTTGGTGAACGAACAGAGTGTTGTGAGGCAAGAACTGGCTCTGCGAAGAGGTTTTGGAGCTGACATTGGGCACAGGGAAGCTTAGAACGAGGGGGGATGGGCAGGTAGTGTTCTGCTGATGGCTAAGAGGCCCCTGATAGAGTGCTTGGTAGCGCCAGGAGGCTTATCAGCTGCATATTGTGCTTTTTTCACTGCACTCGCGTTCTCTGGCGGATCCGCTTTACCTTCCTCGCCATTATGAGTTTTTTAATTTCTCTGGAGAGTGATCCAATACGTTATGCGGAGGTCATATTGCTTTTTCGCGGCTTTTATCCGCAGGTTGGAGCTTTGAGCTGTTGATAAAGGAAGCTGAGAATCAAGGTGCTGTGGAAAGGAAAAAGGCAACGTTAACAGAGGCAGCTTGTTTATCTCAGACAGTTATTCCACAACATGAAAGAGTTTCGTCTTCACTTTAGCATAATTTTCACAACCAAAGAGAGTGCAGCATAAACTAGAGCCACGGATGTGAGTAAGGGGACTGATTGTTCAGGCTGTGCTGAGGGTTTCTGGCATTGGAAGCAAAACAGCTTGCAGGGGCACACTACACTGAGCATCAACATTTTCACAGACTAATCCGGAAGATATCTCGCTGCCTGAGGTCCCTGGGAAGAACGGGAGGGTCTTCTACAGCTAAGGATTCACTGGCCAATATGCAAGCTATGCTGTGGCAGCAATGGCCCTCCACACACTCAAGACCGCACATGGCGCGGACGATGTAGCCTGACGGGGAGACAAGGAACCAAGTGGCTCTCCTAATAAACTTGTGCAAGCATCATGCCATGAAATTTTGAAGATGAAAGACCGATACGCGTGAACGTGAAGACCACCAATCAGTGGGCTATTCACATCTACAGGTGCATGCATTGCAGC
This sequence comes from Chelonoidis abingdonii, assembly GCF_003597395.2. Taxonomy (NCBI): domain Eukaryota; kingdom Metazoa; phylum Chordata; order Testudines; family Testudinidae; genus Chelonoidis; species Chelonoidis abingdonii. The sequence goes on from NC_133774.1 coordinate 37,375,608, forward strand.
GAACGTCGCACTTCTGAAACATTTCCATCCTGAAAATAAGCTGTTACTGGGAATGTTCTCTGCTTGTCCTTAACAAGTACCGGCTCTGCGACTGGCTACTTCCTCTGAGATTGAGAAGATATTCTGGACTGATGCTCTGGGACTACGGAACGGTGTGCTCCCACCCCAGTACCCTCAGTGTCTGGTTTCCTCTCCCTCCCCTTGCTCCCCTGCTCATGAAAGTGTCACATGGGTCATGATTGGCCGGTCACAGCAAGATACTTACGGTCACAGCTCTTTGTAAAAACGCAGCGTGATGGGAGCAGCCACCAGAGCGGCGTTTCCTCACGGCGCTTTGCAATTGGCATCCACAGCACCTACACTTAATCCTGCCTGCCGCCGTCCCGGTCATGGCCCTTTCCAGCATGGGCTTGATATGCTGCTCCATTAGGTATCGATAGTAATTCCTACGGCTGGAGCGAGCCACTGTGACTAGCCACAGCTGCCTCCCCCAAACAGATGAGGTTCCAGCAACTCGCCATTGCTCCAGGCTGGGATATTTGGAGTGGAAGGCTGAACACTGGAAAGATTCACTGATTGCACTCCACACCTGGCTGAGCAAACAGAAAGGGGATTTTTAAAATTCCCAGGGCATTTAAAGGGCAGGTCACCTGAGGCCAGGGCAGTAGAGTTTGAACTGATGAGCAAAGTGGCTGAGCAGGCATTCTGGGATACTTTCGAATACCTCTGGAGGCCAACAACAGCACTTTTGGTGGCCACAACTGCAGTGCTGCTTCACCGGTGTTATTCCCCAAGCAGAGGTGGAGTACATGCAGCGCTGTAGCCAGGGAGATACAGCGCTGTATGTGCCTTGCAAGTGTGGACAGTGAGTAAGTTGCAGCGCTGTAAAGCCACCGCCAGCACTGTAACTCTCCAGTGTAGCCAAGGCCTCTGATGCTTTCAAGGCAAGATTAGAAGTCCAGTTAAAATCAATATTAAAATTCAAGAATACGTGCACATATTCAAGTTCACTACCATTCTTTTTATCATCCACACCACAAATCTAAGTTTACTATGAACAGACTTCTGAGACCACTGGCAAATCAGTAAACTTCTCATGAAAACTTTCCTCCGTTTATCCCTAATGTAATTTCATCTCTTTCACCCTTTTGTTGGGTGTGTAATTCCTGAAACTACAGAATTTCTCCAAAGTACTTGACGTTTTCCTGTTGTCTGTGAGGGGCCTCTGAGCACTACATAATACTAATATGCACAGATGCACACACCAACTTCCTCCATCACTGGACCCCCACCCCATCCCTTTATTAAAAGGATCACACTTTCCCAGGCTGAATGTAGAATTGAGCTTATAGTCATTACGGTAACCTGAAAAGGCCCAGATATGGAGTACTGGCCTTTAAAATGTGACACTGTGAACTGCGCTTAAATACACAGGTGCTAATATGGTTTTAGGACACGGGTCTGCAGCTGTACTGTCGTGTCCTGTGTTCTTCCTGTACCTCATGAGTTTAAGCTGCATTAGAGGGGATCAGTCCGGGGATGGAAGCTATTGAAGATCTGTAATAAATATATATAAAACTAAGCTCAAATCAAATATTACCTGTGTCAAGGAAAAACATAGTCAGTTAAAACCAATGATTTATTTGGAAAATTCCTGAGAAGCATATTGGAGAATCCACATGAAGGATTTTGACGCTATGGATCAAAAATAGTGTCATAGTCCCAATATATAAAGATCAATAAGACTTGAGCCTTCTCCCCCTCAAGTTGTTTGAAAAACTCCCACTAACCTTAAGAGTACAGGATCAAGACCATATTTTGCAAATCCATCGCAAAATCTATACACGAGAAAAAAATACAGAAAAATCTGTTCCAAGGGACAGGAAAGTTATTCAACATTTATGCTCTGTCTACACTACAAGTATAACTTTGTTGGGTTTTGTGGTACCCAGTTACAATATGGTTGTTCCCCGGGCAGAGCCAACCCAGCTCCAAAACTGCTGATGGTCCCATCCACCTGTTATGCTATACAAAGCACACAGGATCTTTTATACAGGAGAAGGCAAAAATGCCGCATTTATGGAGAATACAGCAGTTAGCATATGCTTTTCAGTCATACACATGCGCGCACACATATGTACACACAGAGTCCTGCCAGCTGATGTTTATAGTCACCAGTCCAGAGTCTGGATCAATCTAGTGGCCATCCAGATTGGTCACAGAGGGGAGCCAGGCTCTGTCAGTCACGATCCAATCTTCCTGGAGTATAGCAAGATGAACCCAAACTCCCATGGCAAAGCACCCTGTTCTTATAGTCTTTTTTCTCTGTTGAAATCTATGGATTTTGCTGTGTCAGTCTCTGTTATCTTCTGATGTAAAATTCCAATACACCTCTGAGAGGGTCATCCTTTCCTGGTTTCGATTCAGTTAATTTGTTTTGTCCTTAGGGGTGCCAGCCTTACCTCAGGGTCGTCAATCTGCCCTTCCTTCATTATGGATGCGCATTGATAGTTCTCTGGTGTCGTTAAGTCTCTTCACTCCTTCTTCCTTGACCATCTGGCTATAACAATGGCCTTCACACCTTATCTTTTCCTGATGCATATATTCCTCATTCACACAAACAATCTTTTACAGAGACCTTCAAAGGTACACAACAGTTTTTACTTGAGCAAGAAAAGTCACTGTAAATTAAGCCTTCCTAAATCTTATTATCAAAATTTACTTTGGGGCCCAGGCCTTCAACATTCCTCTAATCTCCTTAACATAGAGACAATACAAGATCCTGTCTCTTACTTTCTAAACCTTAAAACAAAGAAATGTATATTTAACTAGAGTGCCTAATTTGTAATACATACAGGAAACCACAGCAGACATTATAACTTATCCTAAGACAAAAGAGTGACCATAATCAGTCAGAAGGATTGTTCTGGTGTCTCATTCCTTTCTGCTATTCAAAAAGGGTGGCTGGCAGGAGGAAATCAAATCATACATTAATTCTCATAGTACATTTATAAAATCTTGCCTCCATACATGACAGACTTTAGCTGCTTTGTGACTGGCTCCCCTCAAGCGCTGGATCATTAATGTTGGGGGGCTGCCAGCACACAGTTTGGGGAGGGGAGAGAATTTCCCTGAATTCTCCCTGCAAGTAAATCTCTTTAAAAACCAAGCCCAACTCCATTTTGAAGAGGAAAATGTGTTTGGATAGAGCCAGAAGAGTGAAGTAACAGCATCATCCCCAACTTTTACATAGGGATGTCAGCCTGTTCTTGGAAAAAAAAGTGTGTAGCTAGAATAATAAAGAGAATGTTAAAGAAAAAAAGGAGGTGTCATAAACAGATAGCTAAGGGTTAATGTTTCTTTTACCTGTAAAGGGTTAACAAAGGGAACCAAACACCTGATAAGAGGACCAATCAGGAAACCGGATTTTTCAAAGCTTAAGGGAGGGAATTTGTGGGTGTTTCTTGGTCTTGGGTCTTTGTCTGTTCTGTATGCCTTCTTCACTATGAGCAGGATCTTTTTCCAGCCTTCTATCTTCTGTTCCCTTGTAAGTTTACAAATGGGCTCGCAAAAGTATTAGTCTTAATTGTTTTGCGTGCTTTGCCATCTGTGTATCTGGCCTGGTGGAGTCGTGTATTGTATCTTGTTGCATATAGTACTTTAAATTGTATTGCTTTTTGCGATAAGGGCCCTTGTTTATCCCTTTTCTACTGTTTATTCTTTCCTAATAAGTTGAAACCTGTATTCTACAATTATAGCGATGTTTTTTTTCTTTCTTTTTTATTAAGTTTGCTTTTCAAGAATATGATTTTCTTTTTTTGTTGACCGGCCCCGGAGCCCCCGCCCGCCTCCTCGCCGGTGGCCGGCGCCCGCGTGGTCTCGGACCCCGAGCCCCCCACACCGGAGGTGGGGAGAAGGAAGACAGGTGGTATGATCTTTAGTCGCCGGGGGAGGGGAAAAATGCTCTCTGATGTTTAAGCGGTTTTCCTGAAGGTGTCCAGGTCGCGGGAGAAGCTACGGGGCGATAGAGAGAGATCCATTTTCTGTTTCTGTCTTTGGGTTTGTGTTTATGTGCGAAGAGGCGAAATTCTGTTGGTGGAGAGATAGGTGGGGGAATGCGATTTATTTTACACTTGTTAGGATATCAGGGCATCCTGACGTCTTGGGGCTGGTCCCACAGGGAAGGTTTTGGTGCAGGACCCAAGCTGTACCGCGCATTGAGAATTCCTTTGGTGGCAAGAGGTATCAGAAGTCTAGCTGGGGTAATTGGCTATGAGGCTTTTCATGCTGCCGTTACCCCATCTTATGGCGACGCTTAAGGCTCAGATTTGGGAATTATTACCATGACAGATGGCCGGGTAGGCGATGTTCTTCTCCCTTGGTTGCTATCTTTACTATTAACTCATTTTCTTTCTACAGTTTTAATACCGTTTATTTAAATGAATCGACAAATACTCAGGTATAGATACCCACCAATAGTAACATTTAACTCCTCTGCAGCCGGCAGGCTTGAACTGGTCAACCTGCTTCACCCATTCCCGATGAGAACTATCCATTTCCATAGCTGCGGCAGACCATTGTGGAGCATGGTTGTATTATTGTTTGCTGCGTTCAAAACCTGGAAAAGTTATTTCATGACGCTTGACCACCGTTGTTGAAAACCCGCTACGATCTTCTGCTTGCCCCGACAATTGAAAATTGAAAGACACACAGCTTGTTTTGTTTGAGTCGGCCATGTTCTTTAGGGTGTTAACACATTGTTCATAGGGATTGGTGCTGATAAGTTTGTTGTTGCTACCACAGAGAGCATCCATTACTTTGATCTTCTCGCATTTTAGTTCGCAAATAGCCAATCAATAGCCATTCGATCATCGACTCTCTTTAATGGTATTTCTCAGAGTAGTCTTAGAATTGTGCTAGTCAGTACTATGCACTCGCTGCTCTGCATCTAAGTTGAATTCAAAGCCCAGTCAATCATCAAGCCGGCAATCCCCCAAAAGGCAGATGAGTTACTAAACCGGGGGTGGGCAACTTTTTGGCTACCCGCAGACGGCCACATTGGAACGTTGCATCAGATGTATGGGAGAAGGCCAGTCGATTAGGAAGGCTGTGTATTGGACCTCCCAAGCAGCTGGCCCCTAACCCCTATTTCAACCCCCTCCCACTTCCCACCCGCTGAACTGCGACGCTCGCCCTAGACCCCAACCCCAATCTTGTGGCTCTCCCCCAAACTCGTCTTTATCCTTCATCTTGGTCTCTAACCACCACCGCTCCAATCCCCTAGCTCTTGACCCTCCCCGGCCTCGGGTCACCCACTCCCACGGTGCCCAAACTAACATTGCTACTACCTTAGCCCAACCTCTCTGCTCCCAGTCCCCTGACTGCTCTGACCCCTATCCACACCCCCACTCCCTGACAGGCTCCCCGGGACTCTCACGCTTAGCCAATCCCCCCATCCCCCGACCACTCCCCAGAACCTCTGCCCCATCCAACCTCCCCCTGCTCCCTGACTGCGCCCTGGAACCCCTCACCCCTTACACAACCCCCTGGCCATGGCCCCCTTACCATGCCACTCAGAACAGCATGTCTGGTAGCTGTGCCACCTGGCCAGAGCCAGACATGCTGCCACTCTGCCCGGCAGGAGCACGCAGCCCCACCACTCAGAGCGCTGCCCATGCGGCGGCGTGGCTGCAGGGGAGGGGGAATAACAGGGGGAGGCTGGGGGCTAGCCTCCCTGGCCAGGAGCTCACGGGCCAGGCAAGACAGTCCCATGAGCCGGATGTGGCCCATGGGCCATAGTTTGCCCACCTCTGTTCTAAACTCATGTTTGTGTCACCCTCCATCTCTCCTACCTGCAAAAAAGGCCTATTAAATCCATGGTTTTATTATGTATTATTTGTATTATTATTATTATTACCTCTAAAGTGACTGAGCTTAGGTCTGGAACTCAGATCTCACCACTGCAGTGCATGACGCTACCACTTGGCCACTAAACCGCTTTCTTATTTATTTATTTATTTTTAAAAGACCCAAAGCCCTTAAAAGTACATGACTCTAGCAGAGGAGGACATTGGAAATTATAAGAACATAAGAATGGCCATAGTGGGTGAGACCAAAGGCCTACTCAGTCTAGTATCCTGTCTTCTGCTAGTGGCCAATGCCAGGTGCCCCAGAGGAAATGAACAGAAGAGGTTCAAGTGATGCATGTCCTGTTACCCATTCCCAGCTTTTGGCAAACACAGGCTAGGGACACCATCCCTGTCCATTCTGGCTAATAGCCATTGATGGACCTAGTCTCCACGAATTTATTTAGTTCTTTTTTGAACCCTGTTATAGTCTTGGCCTTCACAACATCCTCTGGCAAGGAATTCCACGGGTTGACTGTGGGTTGTGTGAAAAAATACTTCCTTTTGTTTGCTTTAAACCTGTTGCCTATTAATTTGGTGACCCTCAATTCTTGTGTTATGAGGAGTAAATAATTCCTTATTTACTTTCTCCACACCGGTCATGATTTTATAAGCCTTTATCATATCCCCACTTAGTCATCTCTTTTCCAACCTGAAAAGTCCCAGTCTTTTTAATCTCTCCTTATATGGCAGCTGTTCCATACCCATAATCATTTTTGTATCTCTGCATTACTTTCTACCTTGGTCTATTAATCAATCCATCCCCGTCCAGATATGATCCACTATATAGTTAAACTACATTTTCAAAGCAGAATGAACATACGAGAGTAAAACTGGGCTCACCACCTCCTCTGCACCACCTGAGCGAAGTGCACTCACTGGTGCCTCTGAACCTTAATTTATAATTGACCTACTGTTTTAGAGGGCTGTTTTACTGAAACTAGCCCTTTTGGGGAGAACAGTTTCTGAGTGTCAATTAGAGTGACAAGATGTCCTGATATTAGGGTCTTTCTCTCAGGACCACCCAGAGGATTCAGGATGCATGGGTCAAAGCAATTTTGGGGACCCCTTCCATAACAAAAAAGTTGCAATACTATAAAATATTATATTCTCGGGGAGGTCCCTGTGGGGCCTGGAGCAAATTGCCCCACTTGCCCTCCTCCCCCAGGCAGCCCTGCTTTCTCTTATATACCCAACTATAACCCTTCCCCTCCAGAAGAGTCCCAGTAGCTCACACTTGCTATCTGGTCACCCTTATCTCACTGCCTGTGTTTTAAGGCCTCCACCTACATTCCTACCTCAGTTTCCCCACCAGTGCTGGCTCCATGCACAACCTACAGGCAACCAAATCATCAGGCAGCCCTAACACTTGAGCCAAATACGGCAGGGTTAGGAAGGAACTGTTAAGGCGCGTCCGATCAAATTCAGACCGGTCATTCCAACCAATCGAACTCTCTCATGCAAATAAGCAGTACAGTACAGGTGGGGGATTGGTTGCGCTACCTCTTACGTCATCGGGGGCGCCACAAAGGTTACCTGAGCCGACCGGGGCTAGAAGTAATATAGACTCAGCGCGAAGCCGCGATGATCTCAGCGACAGTCTGTGCCTTCAGCTACGCCTGCGCACAAAGTCGCCAGCCTTGGGACTCCGGAGAGAGTCTGGCAGCTCCCCCGCCTTCCCCTCCCCTATCGGGGGAAGAGGCGTGGCCCGGGCGCTGCGGGACCCACCCCAGACGGGGGGAGGCGCCGCGCTGGACGCCAGGCCCGGCCCAGCTCAGGGAGGAGGGGCTGCCCTGCCCGGCGGGGTCACCATGCTGCGGGCCCTGCTGCGGCGCTGGGCGTCCTACAGGTACCGCTTCGTGCCCTGGATCGCGCTGCACCTCCGTCACAAGCGCAGGTGAGGGGGCGGGGGCACGCGCCACCCAGCCAGGCCCAGCGGCCTGGGAAGCCGCCTGCGGTGGAAACAAACCGGCCCCCGGGCGGCAGAGCGCGCGACCCAAACGCAGCCGCGGGAGCCTGCCGCGAGCAGCCCGCCGTAACCGCAGGGAGGGGCGTGTGCGGTGCCGCTCGCGGGCCCTTAACGCTCTCAGCTGCTACTAACCGCCACCTGCCTGAGGGCGGTTGGCGCGGCGCATCCCATTCCCAGCCGGGCCCTGTGGAGGTAAACGCGGGGATCGGCCATCTCCTGCCTCCCCCAAATCGACGTTCTAAAAGTGCGGCTCCCACTGCGTTTATGCCTCAGCTGTTTTCAGATCCACTCTGGTTTGTCGTCCCAGCAGAGGGAGTATCAGCACAAGAACTGGTTTCACTGCTTCTAGGCAGCGTCGCCAATACTAAGCAGGGGGACAAGGCAATAGGAACTCAGTTCCTATGTCACTGCAGGTGTCAGCATCAGAAATTCCAGCTCCCTGTGCTGTAGCTTTCTTAGGGCCTGGCTACACTAGCTGATGTAGAGCACTTTGAGGTAAACCAGCCTTCCTGGAGCGCAGTAGGGAAAGCGCTGTAGTCTGTCCAGGCTGCCAGCACACTGGTGTGGCCACATTAGCAGCTCTTGCAACAGCCTCAGAGAGAGAGCTGTGCATTGTGGTAGCTATCCCAGCATGCAAGTGGCTGCAACATGCTTATCAAATAAGGGGGTGGGGTGGAGTGTGACAGGGAGTGTATTGTGTCTATGGGGGCGGGAGAGAGTCGGTTTTTGGGGGGATGAGAGTATGTCAGCATGCTGGCTTGGAAGTTCAGACAGGAGCAGACCTACCCTCCCCCTGCCTCTCTCACACAGCATTCCACAGTAATGGTTGCTTTGTCTCCGAGCAGATAAGCAGCAGGCTGTTAAATGGAGCTGTCAAAGGGCACATACAAAACAATGACAAGAGTGGCCACTTGACTTAAACGGATGATGAGACGTTTCGGAGGCTGATCAGAGAACAGTAACATAACACCTCAATCACACTGAGGCTGGGGCGCTCCAGCGGGGGCGCATCAAGCATCAAATGTTATTCCACGTGCTGAGGTGGAGTACTAGGAGCGCTCTCTGTGCCTTGCCAGTGTGGATGGGTAGTGAGCTAGTGCGCCCAAGCCTTCTTTAATATACTGTAACTTGCAAGTGTAGCCAAGCCCTTAGCTCTGCAGCAGTGACAGAAATGAAATGTAGCAAGAATATATTTTACTGTGTAACAAATACAAAGCTGAATCACAGAGGCTGAAATCCTGCCCCCATTGAAAACAGTGGCAGAATTTCCTTTGATTTTAATAGGAGCAAGATTTCACACCAGAGCAGGATGCTTAACTAGTAAGTTTCTTTTTCCATATTAGTTTTTCAGGGTAGAGCTGCATTTTAAGGACCATAGAAAATCCAGGTCTTCATGCCTACCCAATGATCCAAATGGAAGCTTAGAGTAACATTTTCAAAAGTATCTTAAGTGATTTAGGACCTCACATCTCCTTTTCAATGTGACTTAGGTTCTTAAGTGCCCAAGTCCATTTTTTGAAATGAGATTTGGCCTTCAAAGTCACTTAGGTGGTTTTGAAAAGTTTATTGTCCTAATTTTTTATATGGTGAGCGTGACACGATTATACTGATAGCTAAATTATCTGTCCCCAGATCCATATGTTCAATGCACTAAGAAGTTATGTTCTTTTTCCTTTCTTCTGTCTGCTTGATCACAGTGTTTACTACCGGTATTGCCACATGCTGTTTACCTCAGTCTGCTGCTCTGAGATCTTAGATCTTACCCTCTTCTACCTGTGTCCCCTACACATTTTAAAAATCAAGGAATATACTTTCAAAGAGGTACAGCATCAAACTGTGGGATAGTCTTCCAAGGGAAGTGGTAGCCATTAAATCTCGAGTGAAGAAAGCATTTGTTAATGTACTGTAGGGAACAATTCTACAATGGTGGGAATTTGGATTAGATGGTCAAATAGGTCTTCTAATTTATGTAGTAAACAGCAGAAGCCCTGGAGTGAATACAACATTCAAATGATTATCTGATGGAACTAGTAAGTATCTCAAGCCAAGTTCTTGTCATTTAATGATCTCAGCAGAGCTCTTCTAATGAATCACACCCTTACAATCATTCCTGGGCTATCTGTTATTGCAGTGGTTTTCAAAGTGCAGGTCACGACCCAATAGTGGGTCGCGGAATGGAAGGCATTGGGTTGCGGTGGCTCTAGTCAACACCACCAACCAGGATGTTAAAAGTCCTGTCCGCAATGCTGCCTGGCTAAGGCAAGCTAGTCCCTACCTGTTCTGACATTGCTCTGCGCCCCAGAAGTGACCAGTAGCAGGTCCAGCTCCTAGGCAAGGGGGCCCCGTGGCTCCACACGCTGCCTCCACCCCGAACAGTGGGTCAACACTCCCATTGACCCTGTCTCGCACCCCAATCGTGAGCCCTCTCCCACACCCAGAACGCCTCATTCCTGGCCACAGCCCCCACCCTCCAAACCTCTGCCCCAGCCCTGAGTCCCTCCCAAACCGCTCATCCACAGCTCCGTTGGGTCAGGGGTATCAACAATTTTCTTCAACTGTGTTGTGAGAAAAAAAGTTCGAAAACCACTATAATATGGTATGCTTGTATACTTACGCAGGGTGTCTTAACTTAGCAGAAAATGTAGCTTTATAACATCTTACTGATCTTACCATATTACAGAATCCAATTCTGAATAAAGTCGGAAACTAGAAAAGTAAGAAAGTAGATTCTAATCTTGCTATTCTCACACCTTTGTGTGTTTAAAAAAAATAATAAAAAAGTCAAAATAACTACAAAATCAAGAGTTTTCATGTCATCAATTTTAAGTGTTCAACCTAGCATAGGATAATAGTTGAAAAAGTTTGGAAATTGTTGTTTTTGGGTTTTATTTATGCTCTAAAATTCTTTCTTAACAGCCAGTTCAGGTGGGACTAGATGAGAATGAGACATCAAAAATTTTCAGAAGTGCCCAAGTGACTTAGACAGGTAAGTCCCATTTTCAAAAGTGACTTAGGCACCTAAGGTGAGATCCACAAGGTGGACTTTAGTGTCCACTGCCACTTTAGGCTCCTAAATCCAAAATTTAGATCCTCAGAACCACCCTCAGCTGTGGCCTAACCCTGTAGGCACTGAAGTTTCCATGGTTTTTCGTGACAAAGGGCTTATCTGGTTTAGACACCTGACTTTAGGAGAGGGTTCATGGTTGTGAATCCTGAGTGGAGAGAGGAGCCTCCCTTTAGCCCAGAGTTAGGCTATGTCTACACTGGCAATTGAAGGACAAAACTTCTGTCTTTCAGAGGTGTTAATGCTCCCCCACCTCCAAAAGACAAATGTTTTGCCACAAGTGCCAGTGTGAACAGCGTGTTGTCGGCAAGAGAGCTGCCAAACAGTGGCTACACTGCGTGACTTTTAGCGACAGGACTGTGGTGACACAGCCATATTGCTAAAAGCTGTGTAGTGTAGACATAACCTTAGACATCTAACTCCCTTTGAGGGGCTGGCTGTAGGCCACACCTCTCCCCACAGCTTTTCTTATTGGCTCATTTAGGTGACTCCCCATTTAGCACAGTGGTTTCTGCTAATTCCTTTTTAGGTGCCTACCTGTCCCCCATGCATTGTATAGGGAGCCTGGCCACCTCACTCAGGGCTATGAATCCCACTTGGCAGCAGGGACCACTAGGTACTGCAAATGCTCAGCGTAACTCCTTCTTTTGAATATCACCCTTAGGAACCTAACTTTCTCACTGACTTTCAGTGAGATTAAGGTTTCTAAGCACCTACGTCTCTTTAGAAAATGGGATTTAGGCTTCTTAGTAATTTAGGTATTTTTGAACATTTTACCCATCGTTTGCATCTAAATTTAAACCAGTTTTTTTAACAATGCTTTAACCAATGCACAAAAAGTAGCCAGATGAGTAATATTTCTTTTTAAATTCAACAGGATCAGTCAGGCCTCTTTTTGATAGTAAAATTACTTGATATTAACTAATGGAATGTTTTTCTAAGAAATATATATTAGAGCCTCACTAATCAGCACACTGTTTGATCTGCACAGCAACTGTTACTTTCTTCACCACTTACCACAGGTATAATGAGCAATGTATTGTAATGAGGTATCATTAAGTTTCAAAGCTCGCATAGGCCAGCAGCCTGCATTTTCAAAAATGCATGTACAATTTAAGGTTGCATATGCATGAAAGAATATCCTTTTGTATTGCTTGTTTCAGCCATGTAACATAAAAGCAATCAAGTGCTTTTTGTTGCCATAAAATTTCTATCTGTCAGTTCTTATAGGAAAACTTGATGCTAGAATATTTTTTCTCTTCTGCCACAGGACCATCCGATACGTACCAGAAAAGTCCAAAGACAAAATTATCTCTGATGAAGATGTCCTTGAAACACTGCTGAAAATCTTTAAAGCTCTGTTCATAAATGACTTAAGTAGACAAATGGACTTATTTGCCTTACTTCCAGAAGTTAAATCCAAATATCTGGAATTACTGACTATTCAGTATAAGAGATCAAAAACAACTGGTTACAACCATCAAAGTCAAAATATCTTTAATCCAGAAGTTGTTCTGTTTAATACATTAGGGTTCAGTATTACTCGAGATCGGAGTTCACTGATTTCTGCTGGAACAGGAGTCTTTGTTACCAAAGGTTTTGTGCCAAAAGGGGCAGTTGTATCTATGTATCCTGGTAATGAAATACTTTTTGTCATTTTTTCAAATAAGTTAAACATGATTTCTAACTACATGGTTACTGATTGCATGACTGAATTGGTATCTCAATTTTAACTTTTTTAGCATTTTATCTTTGATACCTTGCCAAAATCATAGGTTAATATTTGTAAAGGTATTTCCATGTGTAAACTGATTTGGAGAGCTTTTTGTGATAAAAAGAGAGGTTATATTTCATGTTCTCTGAGTACCCAAGATCTGGTTTGAATTAGTAGAAAATTTGTCCCTGATTTCTGTAAGCACTAATGCACATGAGTAATTGAATTACATGGGATTGCTCACATGCATAAAATGAACCAGATCATGTTCATAAAGTTGTTCATATGCATAAGTATTTGCAGGATTGAGTCTATTAATCTCTCTATCAATATCAGTGGGCAATATAGAAAATTTTCACAGCACAAAGATATATTTATAAAATTAAGAATGAAAGTAGAATGTACAAGACCAGAATAGGGGAAAAATGGGACTTTGGTCTGACTCCTTGTCTCTTGGAGTATCATTAGCTTACTTTGCTTAACAACATTTTTAGTTCCGTTAGCACTTCAGAGCCAGTACAGCCGTCTGAGAGCAAGCTGAATTCTGTTCTGCTGTGAGCATCAACACAATCACCAATTAAATTCTTATTGCACAATATTTATTGCAATTGGTGATGTAAGAGGCAGAAATCAATAATCAAATCCCAGGATGAGTTTGAGTTGGCCGTTAGGAACATCAGCCTAAATTTTCATCTCTTGTTGGGACCATTTGTGCTTCTCTGATGGTGGAATCTGGATTTAGCTGGGTAGCTGAGAATTACCCTGCCGTAGGGGAGTTCTCACGTGGTATAAAGTGATATAGCCAGGTCTGTAGCCAACTGCTCCTCCCAGTGGAGAAACAGGGAAGGGGTGCAGGGCAGAGTGGAGTATGCATGGACTACACCAGGGCTGGCAACCTTTCAGAAGTACTGTGCTGAATCTTCATTTATTCACTCTAATTTAAGGTTTCACGTGCCAGTAATGCATTTTAACATTTTTAGAAGGTCTCTTTCTATAAGTCTATAATATATAACTAAACCATTATTGTATGTAACGTAAATAAGGTTTTTAAAATGTTTAAGAAGCTTCATTTAAAATTTAATTAAAATGCAGAGCTCTCTGGACTGGTGGCCAGGACCCGGGCAGTCTGAGTGCCACTGAAAATCAGCTCACATGCTGCCTTTGGCACCCATGCCATAGGTTGCCTACCCCTGGGCTACACCTATTCTGTGTCTCAGTTGGTTTATGGTCCTGACCTAGAGAGACCATAGCCAGTTAGCTTAAGTTAGAGCAGCTTCTAAGGTCTAAGATGATGGCACAAATGTACCATAAGAGGGCAACTGCTGGACTGGGGAAACATCAGATCAGTGCAGTTCTGTCCTTTCAAAATTATTAATGGCAGTTTATGAACTGAGGAAAGAATAATCTTATCCCTCTGCAACCTTTGGCTTCTGTCTGGGAGGCTGGATCATGACTAGTAACCCTGTTTTGACACTTTTATTTATTGCCTTCTAAAATATCCATGTCTGTCTTACAACAGGTACAGTATATCAAAAGTATGAGCCCATCTTTTTCCAGTCCATTGGCAATCCATTTATTTTTAGATGCATAGATGGTGTACTTATTGATGGGAATGATAAAGGAATATCAAAAGCCGTGTACAGGTAAGCAGTCAAAAGAAATAGGAGAACAAAAATCTGTTCACGTATTGAAAGGTATTATGGTTATCTAATGACACTGTTATCTGAAACCAAAAGTAGTTGGATTTATCTGACTTACCCTATGGGGAAAAATAAAATAAGTATCATGTACTGTATTATAAGATGCAGTGTAGTCAGTCTGTTCTCTTGTAATGAGGCTGGCAGCTATTGGCTGTGATATATTAATATCACATCATGTGCCAGTCTGTACATTTGACCAGACTCACTTTGCTGAAAACTGATGCTTAAATAGCTGTGTTATTTTTTTATAAAGAAAATATGCTGAAATCTAGGTCTGATTCCGTATAAAGTTGTAAAAGTACATTTTCAGGTTTCTAATTAAATCTGGTTGATGGAAAGAAAAGAAAATCTTTCCATGTCACAGAGCATGAACTCTGTGGTACCAAGAGGCATATTATCTAGCCCTAACTTGCCTTTAAAAAGCATTGAATAAAGCAGGACTGCAGAAGAGTAAATCTGTACTTGAAGAAGCCTAGGGGCTAACATGCACTTTAGCAAATTTTAGTTTCCAGAGAAATTCAATTTACAGCAACATCTGTGCAGAATGCAAACATGCATCCAAAATAGAATTAACAATAATGACCAGGAAACAACCTGAAAGGACAGTCCCCTTGTATCTAGTTTGGGTTCTGGGAACAAGACTGAGGCTTACCTTGTAGTGGCCTTCTCCACACAGCCCAAAAGGGAAATTAAATGTAATGATATTTCTTTAAAAATGGTGCGTTTGGGGATATTTTTGCTTATTGTAAGAATGCCCTCATTTCAGCTTCTCTGGTAGATTCTGTTTTATTTAGTCCTTTGAGTTTTGATAGAAACCATATATTCCAAAGCTGGAAGGGACCACTGTGATAATCTAGTTTGACCTCCTGTATAACAGTTATATTGTTTAATATTCTCTTTTTTAAAGGATCAGACTCTTTTGAATACCAATTTTATACTCTAATGAATCAGTCAAATGCTGTTGGGGAAATGTAACCTAAAGTAACTTGTGAGTATTTCCAGAAGTCGAAATAATGGTCAAAAGAAGCGTCAAGAAAAGAAACCTATATTTCTAGTTAATATTGTGATTCCTTTCAGATCATGCAGCAAGAGGGATCAACTTGGTCCTTTTCAAATGAGTGACGTCACTTGGCTCACACCTGCTGTGCTAAATCCACTGGCAGTAGGGCAGTATGTTAACAACTGTTCACACAGTAAGTTGGAAGGTACAGTTTCTAGTCTCCAAGCTGACTTTAAATATGGAAATGACTTTTGTTGGAGGTGGAGCACTGTAATTGATAAAGAATGGTTTTCCATCCAGCAGTGACCTTTTCAAAGAGGCACAAACCCACCTGATGGTGTAGCAGTGGTTGTCAGGCTGAAATTTCCAGTAATTAATGGGAATTGGGTATCCAAATCTGCAAGGGCAGCTTTGAAAATCTTATGTTTATGTGGTCTGCTGATGCCTACTGGTCCTGTCCTGCTAGTGTGCAGAATTCAACATTTTGAAAACAAAAGCAGTAAACTTGGACTGTAGGGGAAAGGAAATCCATGGACTAGTCCCTCTTATGAAATGCTCTACTGAATGGAATAGTTGGAGAACCTCGTATATTGCATAATGTTGTTACTACATAATTCTTCTGAAAATTATTTTGGCAATCTCAATGCATGGTAAACATTTTTGAATGAAAGCTTTTTTACATCACAATTCACTTACTGACTAGAAAAGTGTTTTTTGATTAAGGAAGTCTCAAATCTATGTGCAATAGATGACTCCAGCAACCTAACTACACTGTGGGATACAGAGAGTGGGGCAACTTACCCTAATGCCCTTCCTCAATACAAAATATATAACTATAAAATTCTGAGAGACTGGATCGCTCATGGGATTAGTTGTGAGATAGGAAGTGTTTCATGGTCCCCAGAGACTCTGCCTGTGAAATGAGTGGGGATCTCAGTGTATTGCCCAGGAATAGGTATCCACATCATAAATAAACCACTATACAAGTGCCACCAATGTAGGCATCCTGACCAAAGAGGCTAAAGCGTGAATGGTCATAAAGATACAGCTAGATATTATTGATGCTATAAGCTCCATTCTGAGCTATGCAAGCTGGGCACCTTGGTGGTCCTATGGATAACAAGAACTACTATTTAGTTAAATTAGGCTGAACTTGACCCCTGCTCAGGGGACCAACACAAGGCCTACACACCGCTTAAGCTTTCAAAATAGGGCTTAAATGGGGCTTATACGGTGCATAGGTCTTCTGCTGGCTCTCACCACAGGGGTGAATTTCACTCATAATGAGCACAGAGAGTACTTTTTTCAGAAGAATACTTTGCATTTACATATATAAACAGCATACGAATTTCTCAGTCCTGTATAAGATTTTTTTTTCCCCCCCCCCTCTCTCTCTATCTTCCCCCCCACCCCGCCTCCTCAGACAAGGCAGCCAACGTCTGTTATCAGGAGTTTGATGTGCCTGAATATTTTCCAGTAGAACTGAAACAGTATCTTCCAAATATCGCCTACAGCCATGACATGCCGATGTAAGTACACTTACATGTTTTCATAGCATCCAAGAAGCCAAATTAGTAAGTGAACAAAGTTCATTTCTTCTGAGGTGAGCTACACAAAAACACAGCACTGTTAAGAAAGAGTTCGCTTTTATAAGGGAATCTCTTTTATACCTGCACTTATCAGCATAGCTCTGGGGATGAATTTTGTTAAGCTATTACTAGAGCTACCAAGGAACAATTGGTGAATTCCACTGAAACAGTAGTTATTTGCTAAAGAACCAGTGGGGCCCCTGGATGATTGAGATACAAAAGGAGTGCTTAGACGATAAAGCTATTGAGGAGAACTAAATGGATTCTTTGCTTCAGTCTTCAGGGCTGAGGATGTTAGGGAGATTCCCAAACCTGAGTCAGCTTTTGTAGGTGACAAATCTGAGGAACTGTCACAGATTAAAGTGTCACTAGAGGAGGTTTTGGAATTAATTGAAGAAACAACATTAACAAATCACCAGACCAGATGGCATACCCAGAAGTTCTGAAAGAACTCAAATGTGAAGTTGTGGAACTATTAACTAGGGGTAAGTGTCCTTTAATTGGCTCTGCACCCAGTGACTGGAAGAATAGGTATATCTCCAATTATATATTAGCTATCTCCTAGAACGGAAGGGACCTTGAAAGGTCATAGAGTCAACCCCCTGCCTTCACTAGCAGGACAAGTACTGATATTGCCCAGACCCTAAGTGGGCCCTCAAGGATCAAACTCACAACCCTGGATTAGCAGGCCATTGCTCAAACCACTGAGCTATCCCCCCCTCGATGTAACGCCAATATTAAAAAGGGCTCTAGAGGATCCCAGCAATTACAGACTGGTAAGTCTAACGTCAGTACCAGGCAAATTAGTCGAAACGAGTAAAGAATAAATGTCAGACACATAGAAAACATATAATGTGGGCAAAAGTCAACATGGTTCTGTAAAGGGAAATCGGTGTCTTACTAATTATTAGAGTTCTTGAAGGGGACAACAAACGGACAAGGGGGATCCGTGGACATAGTGTACTTAGATTCCAGGAAACCCTCTGACAAGTCCCACCAAATGTTCTTAGGTAAATTAAGTTGTCATGGGATAAGAGGGAAATCCTTTCATGGGTAGAACTGGTTAAGACAGGGAACAAAAGTAGGAATAATGGTAAATCTCAGAATGGAGAGGGTAACTATGGTGTCCCCAAAGTCAGTCCGCACTAACCTACAATGCATAAATGATCTGCAGAAAGGGTAAAAAAGTGAGGTGCCAAATTTGCAGATGATACAAACGTGTAATATAGTTAAGACCAAAGCCTGACTGGAAAACTTCAAAAAGATCTCACAAAACAAGTGATTGGGCAACAAATGGCAAATGAAATATAATGTGAAATGTAAAGTAAGCACGTGAAAAAATAACCCAACTATACATACAATATGATGGGCCAATTTAGCTACAATGAAACAGGAAGATGATCTTGGAGTCATTGGATAGTTCATGAAGATGTCATGCTGGTGCAGAGGCGGTTAAACATAAAAAAGGGGATAGAGAATAAGAAGGAGAATATATTATTGCCTTAATAAATTGATGGTATGCCCACACTTGACTGCGTACAGATGTGGTCTCTCATTTCAAAAAAGATATACTGGCACTAGAAAAAGTTCAGAGAAGGGCAACTAAAAGATTAGGGGTGGAACGGGTCCCATATGAGGAGAGAAAAGAGAGACTAGGACTTTCAGCTTGGAAAAGAGGAACTAAGGGGGATATGATAGAGGTATAAAAGACAGAGCGATGTGGAGAAAGTAGATAAGGAAAAGTTATTTACTATCCCATGAACAAGAACGAGGGTCACCAAAGAAATTAATAGGCAGCAGGTTAAAAAACAATAAAAGGAAGTTCTTCACGCAGCGCACAGTCCAACTGTGGAACTCTTACCTGAAGAGGTTATGAAAGGCGGGACTGAAACAGGTTTAAGAGAGAACTGACATAAATGCATGGAGGTTATGTCCATTAATGGCTATTAGCCAGAATGGGGTAAGGAAAATGGTGTCCCTAGACTCTGTGTCAGAGGTAGAGATGAAGAAGAGATCACTTGATCATTGCCTGTTAGGTTCACTCCCTCTGGGGCACCTGGCATTGGCCACTGTCGGTAGACATGATACTGGGCTAGATGGACCTTTGGTCTGACCCAGTATGGCAGTTCTTATATTTTTGCTTGTTTTGTATACAATCACAGGAATGCCTTTAACTTTAATTCAAATGTAAATTTGAAATTGGGACAATATTCCTTATCAGATTAAAGTAGGTGATATTTGGTGTCTGAACTGATTAGCATCATCCTCTTAATATCCCTCTCTTCCAATTCATTCCAGATAAGAGAGCAAGCGGATGAGTTTGCTAGAGGAGATCCACAATATTTTTATATTCAGGCATATGCAATTTGAAACTACTAGAGTTACAAAGGCTGGCAAAATAAAGACTGTGATAGAAAGGGTAATTGATCTGTAGCTGAATAGTCACAAAATCCTGGCTGTGAACTGAGATCTTGTAAATGTATTCTTTACAAAGAATCTGAAAACGTTCATTTTTTGAAATCTGAGAGAATTCACAGCAGGATTAAAAACTGAACAGATTCCAGCATCAATTCTGTTTT
Organism: Chelonoidis abingdonii; assembly: GCF_003597395.2. Classification (NCBI taxonomy): domain Eukaryota; kingdom Metazoa; phylum Chordata; order Testudines; family Testudinidae; genus Chelonoidis; species Chelonoidis abingdonii. Next base: position 37,395,129 of record NC_133774.1, read on the forward strand.
TGAATGCAGTGAACTGCTAATCTTAAATATATTCTAGAATTCAAAGTTGTAGGTGGATCAGCTAGAACTTTTCATGGGGTTCTGGAGCTATTTCAGAATGGTGGTTTTTGGGATGAGAGTGGTTGGCAATATCACGGAAGAAACTATCACTAATCTCAGACAAAAGACTTAGTTAAGGCAAAATTAAAGCTGAGAATACGTATTAATGACTTAAGGGTAAATAAGGAATGTAATTGAATTTTTTTGTCCCCAAAGTTAAGATACACATACAAGAAACCCAAATATTTGACAAGTGTGGAAATTCACCATAAACAGATCCAACCTACCTTAAATTTACCTGCTTAGGGCTCATCTACAGTTGGAAATTACAGCAGAGATTTGATTGCCCAGTTCCTATTAATTTTAAATCCAGATTCCTTCTGTGACTTTTAAAATCACATCATAGACTTTAAGGTCAGAAGGACCATTATGATAGTCTAATCTGACCTCCTGCACAATGCAGGCCACAGAATCTCATACTCCTGTATCAAACCCCTAACCTATGTCTAAGCTATTGAAGTCCTCAGATTGTGGTTTAAAGACTTCAAGGTGCAGAGAATCCTCCAGCAAGTGACCCCTGACCCACGCTGCAGAGGAAGGTGAAAAAACTCCAGGGTTGTATTCTCTCCTTTAACCATTTCATTATCCACCTTTCAATTTTCATATTGATCCCCATGTTTTCCAGTTTAGCTCATAATTCCCCATGTGGAATCATATCAAATGCCTTACTGAAATCGAGGTAAATTAGATCCACTGCATTTCCTTTGTCTAAAAGAGCTGTTCCATCCTTGAAGAAGGAGATCAGGTTGGCCTGGCACGATTTACCTTTTGTAAAACCATGTTGTATTTTGTCCCAATTATCACTGACCTCAATGTCCTTAACTGCTTTCGCCTTCAAAATTTTTTCCAAGACCTTGCATACTATAGATGTCAAACTAACAGGCCTGTAGTTACCTGGATCACTTTTTTTTCCCTTTCTTAAAAATAGGGACTATGTTAGCAATTCTCCAGTCATACAGTACAACCCCTGAGTTTAGATTCATGAAAAATTCTTGCTAATGGGCTTGCAATTTCATGTGCCAGTTCCTTTAATATTCTTGAATGAAAATTATCTCCCCCCACCACCATGTAGTCCCATTAAGCTATTCGACTTTGGCTTCTACCTCGGATGTGGTAATATCTACCTGTCATTCCCATTTGTCATCCTACCATTATCCTTAAGCTCTTCATTAGCCTCATTAAAGACTGAGGCAAAGTATTTGTTTAGATATTGGGGACCATGCGTAGATTATCCTTGACCTCCATTCCATCCTCAGTGTTTAGCGGTCCCACATCTTCTTTCTTTCTTTGCCTTTATTTCTGTCTTTCCTAAACAGCACATACCTTTCAATACCTGTGCTCTAGTCATGACTACTATTCCACCATGTTTCTGTTATCCCTATATCATCTGGTTTCACTTCCTGCACCAGTAACTCTGGTTCCTCCATTTTGTTACTTAGGCTCCTTGCATTGGTGTACAAACATCGTAGTTTTTGTTGTTTGGCTTGGCTTACATTCTTTACCCAATTAGGCATAGACATTCTACTGCCAGTATCAACTATTAGACTGGTGTCTATATTACCCTTCCTCCTTATGTCTATTCTCCTGCCCATGGTTGTATCCTTTCTTACTTCATTTTCTTCCCTCTCAACGTTAAAATCTGGTGTGGAGATTACCTGAATATCTCCCCCAAATTCCTAGTTTAAAGCTCTCAATTAGTTGTGCCAGGCTCCATCCTAAAAGTCTATTTCCCTCCCTACTCAGGTGAAATCCATCCCATCTGTCCATGAATGCCTCCCAGTGGCCATACATCCCAAAACCCTGCTTATAGCACCACTGCCTGAGCCATCTGTTGATCGTCATAATCTTGTCACACGTTTGTTGCCCTTCTCTAGAAACAGGCAGAATCCCACTGAAGATCACCCGAGCCTCAATTTCCTTAAGCATCTTCCCCAGCCTGGCATAGTCTCCTTTGATACGTTCCAGCGAGAATCTAGCTGTATAATTCATTCCCACGTGAAGGACAATCAGTGGATTCTTTCCCGCTCCCATTAGGATCCTCCTTAGCCTCAGGTCCACATCCCGTACCTTAGCACCAGGCAGACTGCACACCCTTCTGTTCTCCGGATCAGCTCTGGTTACAGGCCTCCCTATCCTTCTCATTAAGGAGTCCCCAATCACATAGACCTGCCTTTTCCCTGGTGATGGTGCGATTCTCTGGTCTGTCCTGTTCCCTCTGGCTGCAAGTCCTCTCGGTTCCTAGTCTCCTGTGCAATCCTCTGCAACCCATCCCATATCCTCCTGGGGCTCATATTTGGTGGTATCTCCATTGACTTTTCCCCTCTACCTATAGGACTAGCTGCTTTGCTTTTCTTCCTTGCCCTCTCACTTTCAGTGACCATCTGCTGTGCCCCTTCTTCATTTTCCAGCTCCACAAACCTGGTCCTGAGCTCTATTTCTCCTTCACTAGCTCGTCTTTTCCTCTGCCTGGTTCTCTTAGTCACATGCTTCCACTGCCCACTTTCCTCACCCAGCAGTCTCCTCTCAGAGTTCTTTGGTCCTGCTTCCATCTGCAAATCTGAGCTTTTCTCTTCAGCTTCCTCCTGTCTTTGCTCCATCTGCTTGAACCCCCTTCTAAACTCAACCAGAGTTTCCACCTGCATCTCCAATCCTCTGATCTTTTCTTCCATCAGTTCCATCAGGCAGCACTTCATGCAGACAGAACTCTTTTCAGGTACCCACTCCAGGATCATGTACATGCCTCAGCTTCCACATCCAGTCATCTTCATTGTGTCTTCCACTGCTTGGGTCGCTACCGCTGCTGCCTCTGTATCTGTCATAGGTTTCCCACCTAAATCCTATAAAGCTGGGAAGCACAACCCAAACCAAAACACCACCACCTACAGCACAACAAAACCTCAACGAGCACCAAAACACTTCCAGATCACCACCCCACTTCCTTCACTAGCCTCTGTTCCTCTGTCTGCCTCTTAGTCTTCCCCCCCAAAACTCCCCTGTTTACAGCTCTGTTTGCTGGCTCCTGTGCCGCTATCACTGGCTGTGCTGCTGCCTGACTGGCTGGCTACCTTTATAGGACCCCTAGTCAGAGAAGCCCTGCCCCCTAATCAGGGTGCACCAGCCTCTACACATACAAATAGCTACACATACCTTCTCTTCCAACAGAACTCCCACTCAAACTCCCCTGTTTACAGCTCTGTTTGCTGGCTCCTGTGCCGCTATCACTGGCTGTGCTGCTGCCTGACTGGCTGGCTACCTTTATAGGACCCCTAGTCAGAGAAGCCCTGCCCCCTAATCAGGGTGCACCAGCCTCTACACATACAAATAGCTACACATACCTTCTCTTCCAACAGAACTCCCACTCAAACTCCCCTGTTTACAGCTCTTGAAGAGCTGAGAGAACATACATGACAGTAATACTACTTGGCACTTAGCATAGACAGGACTCTCACATTTAAAATTGTGCCAGCTAGTTTTGATTCAGCCTAGGGTTCACCATGTCCAGCTGACACGATGTTAAATACAATAGCAGCTTTTGATCCATAAACTAAGGCTTGTGGAAAAGCTCCTACTCTGGTCATATGTCCTGGTAGGCCAAGGACTTCAGTGGACTGGTCTCCTCTCCAGGGGTGGCTTGCCTGAGTGTAGGTTTATCTGCAGTCGGTGGTAGCTATGTGTAGAACAATACCCATGTGCTTGATCATCCTTGCCATAGCCCCTGCCCTGTCTGCTTTAGTATCTTTTCCTCACTTCATGACAGAGTCTTTTGTTTGTGTATACAGCCTGTCCACTTTGTAACAGTATTTACATGTAAATGTTTTCTGAGCTTTTCTATTGTTAAAGATTGAAATTGGACATGGGTATAGCCTGTAATTTGACATGCATATTTCATTTATATTTGTACAGTATCAAAGGATTTCCAGTTCTTCTTTGTGAACCAGAATTAATATAGCCATAACCAGTCTTAGCATCTTACCATGATCAGTTTTAATAAATTGGTGAAATGTCCCTTTTTACTTTTCTTGTTTTGCAGCCCTTTGAGGTGTGTGGTTCTTGTTGCTCTCAGAGAGATTAAGCAAGGGGAAGAGCTTTTTTCTAATTACTACACCATTGTCAACTGAATCAATGAAACCATGGATTAAAGAATTCTTTGCCATTAAGATATTTATTGTGTGTACACTTGGCATCTCTGTGTAATGGAGAGCTGTGCTTTCCAATAAAAAATGGGCTACAAAGCTGTATTTTCATGTAAATATTACTTCAATTTTGATACAGTTGTGGAGGTTTGCAGCTGTTTATGTCATTAAGTTGACTGGTGCTAATACTACTGCAAGTATAATTGGTTTTCAGCTAACTGCACAATAGCTCATTAAATTAAAATCTAGTTTCTGAATATGCTAGTTCATCTGTTTTCTCTATATGCACATCACTGTGATCCATTTTAAATCTCAAACCCATTCTGCTGTTCGTGCTATAATGGACATAATTTATATAAAACATCTCCTTTCAGTAAAGTGTCTCCTTCACTTGTGTTTCTAATGGGATCCTCTGCACACCACAATTTTTTACAATTACTGATGCAGTTAGATCATATTAATGGAACATTACATTTTGAAAAATAGTTCCATGCTTATGGCCCCCTTTTATTTTTTTTTAAGAAGTGTAATGTTTCACACGGTGTTTTGAAAGACTATTTTCAACCACAGTTTAACTAAACTTATGCCAGTGAAGTGTCTCTTTGAAAGCAAGTGTCTAATATTTTTGCTAACATGATCATTCCCCGACACAATTTCTTTGAAGCGCTATTTGAAAATTTTATTTTCATAAACTCTAGCGAATGTTTTAGCCTTTAGGTCTGGTGAAGCAATGTATGATTCCCCCAGCCTTTATTCCAAAGCTGCAAGCAAGCCTCACGTTTTGTGGGTCGGGGCAGAACACAGCCCTGGTTCCAGTACATACCATTCACTTTCACAGTGCTAATGCTGAACAGGAAGCAGGGTGGTTGCTATTCTCACCAGTGTCCAGTCACCTCTTCCAGGGCCAGCCTGGGAACTCGCTTCCCTTCTTTACCATTTGATCTTCTCACCTCATCTGACACTGAATCATGAATTTCTTTAGAGGGGCCTAGCCTTAGTAGAAGATTGCTAAGTGCAAGGCCATCTCATCAAGAAATCAGAGCAAGCAGGAGAGCTGGCTGACCTCTGAAGAAGAGCGTGGATGCCAAGGACAGTAAACAGTGTTTTCTCTTTCACCCCCAAGAAGATAGTGCAGCACTCAGACTCTGTGGCTGTTGTATCATCTTGTGTGTTTAGCACAAAGTGAAGTTTACAGCCATATGGAAATTACTAGTCTTTGCATGTTAGAAGAACCAGGTCTTATCTTTGTTTAATCTCCAAGCAGCAATGCAATCCAAAGCCATTAATTGTCATACTTGTATGTTAATAGCTTTAAGAAATTATCATTTGATGTATACTCATCTTAAAACTATGAAGGTCACATTTACTGCTGTTACTCAGAATGGCTTCTTTTCCAGCACTGCTAGCTCTGAATGTTAAGGTAATTTAGGACTGCAGGCCCTCAGCTGCATTCTGCAGAGTATGAGCAGAACACATGGGGCTGGCTCGTCCTCATTAATGCTGCTGAAAATGAGAAACCAGCTAAACAGCCTTCTTTAGGGCCTACTCCTGTGTAAGAGGAAGCAAGAGGCCTCAGAAGAACCTGGACTAGATCAGGCAGGGGCAGCAAATAGCTCAGCTATGGATACAGCTATGAGCTACCAGACCCACCCAGGAGGTGAATCAAGGTGGCGGGAAGCTGGGCAGGTGGTGGTGGTATAGAGGTTAAGCAGAAAGAGACAAGAACAATGTAGGAAAGTGGGAGGACATGAAATGGTTTTACATACAATCAGAAAACTAAAGAATGCACAAGTTTTATGTTACTTAGCTACACAAAGAAACACAGGACCTTATTTTATAAAATCTTAATCATTGTTTCAGTAAATGCTGCTGTTTAAAGGGTAATGGAGTAGAGGAGAAGATAATGTAGAATTGTTAGGAACTTTACCAGCATGACAACAAATCAGATTTCCAAAAACACAACCCAGTGGCTGAAAGTTGAAGCTATACAAATTCAGAATGGACATAAGGTGAACATTTTTGATAGACTAATTAACCATTGGAACAATTTACCAAGGGTGATAGTGATGGAGAATTCTCCATCACTGACAATTTTTACAGCAAGAAGGGATGTTTTTCTAAAAGATCTGCTCTAAGAATTATTTTGGGGATACTGTTAGGCCTGTGTTATACAGGAGGTCAGACTAGATCACCATATTCTCTTTGGGCTTTGGAATCTATGAATAAAACAATAAACAATTTCTCTGTTGGATGTATAATCTGTGAAGATGACTAGTTGATTTTAGTTAGGAGTCCTTCAAAAACTGAAGCATTCATGTGCTAATTAATTCTAAGTCCTTGTATAGTAGTAGTGTAGGGAAAGGAAAAGTAGTGTAAAGACTAAACATGTAAGACCACTTTAAATTATTCATCCTTGTTCAGCAAGGTCCTCTTCCCAAATAGCCGACTGTTAGTCAGCTCCTAACACACAAGTAAAACTGATGCATTAGTGCCAGGATACAATTAATATATTTAAGACCAATGCCTAACAAGCCTCATGGATTACATTGAGTAAATACAATTCTTTAGAAACTCTTTGCACTTCGTTTCAAATTACCCATACAAAGATCTAATATTTCTAAGGCAGTGAGACTAATTAGCCTTTCAATGACATTCCAAAATCTTAATTAGGAACATTAATTTGACTAGTTCAAATCTTTTCCATACCCTGAGCAGAATTTGTTATACAAAAATAAACAATGTATCTACTCTGCCATAATTGTTTGTCATATAGATGCACTTCTGTTGAAGACAGACATGAAGTGATTGCTGTCATAGATCTGATTTAATGATATGTGATAGATTACAAATTGGGTTGTTACCTAGGGAAAAGAGTCTGGCAACCTTTACAACCAATTTTATTTCTTTACAAATCCGTTTTGATTCTTATAGGATGCTTTTAGGACACATCAAATATGCAGGTATAATTTTAGTTTTGACTATTGTTTCTTAAACACTTCACTTTCTCTTAATTTCTTTATTACTGCCTTTCCATCTCTAGCTGTATCCTGCTTGGTTTCTGATAGCTGTAAGCATAATTAATTGTATGCAGCCTGATTGGTATTTAAGTTGTGGTTTAAAATAGATATTAGCTTGATTCTTAGCAACAAAGGGTCTCTGTCTGGCATACTCTAAATAGTGGTTTCTCAAATTCAACCTTTACCGTAGAACTCATTCTGTCAGGAAGTTATGTAGTCTAATTGCTTCATTTTGTAATTACAGTCTCAAATTATATAGCAATGTACAAAAGAATGTGTAGCGTCTACTCATTTATTCAGCTTACATAAAAGAATGGAAGCAACTGACAGAGGAAGTCCTCTATTCTTTCAGACCAGTCCAGCATAAGAGTAAAAGTGAGTGAAGCAAAAAGATCCTCTTTTCATCCATAAACAGTAAGTTTAAGCAGCAGCTGCACTCTCATTTCCTCTGATGGACCCTCTCTCAGGCTAAAAGGAGGGATCAATTAAGTCACTTTGTGTACTGAGATAACTGGAAACAGTAGAAGCCACCCCTTAAAGTAATGAGCTGCAGGGCAAGGCCTGATCAGAAGCTAAACTGTGTGGGCTGATAGCTTCCCTGACTACAAATGCAGCAACTAGGGGCTAGTTTGGCAAGCTGTGGGTGTTTAGACAGAGAAAGCTGCCACTGAGGAACTGTCAAAAGCATGCCTGTGAGGGGAAGCAGAGACTCAGCTCATCAAAAGGTACTTTAGTGGCCTAACTCTTAAGGCACCTAGATCTACCATTTAGCCTCACTGACATTCTCAGAACTGCCACTCAGCTGCTATCTACCACCATAGATCATATGTTTCTGCCGGTTGGCATTCACAAAGTTGCCTAAACACTGATGCCATCCCGCAGTTAACAAGCTGCTCAGATCCCTAGCATAGGCCAAAGTCCCAGAGGTCCCACAGTGATATTCTCACACCAAGCAGGGTCTATCTTGCCAGCCAGGCCTGATCCTGTAGATTTACTCTGAGCAAATCTAGGACCTGATACCTGTTCAATGCTGCTGCAGGCCACCAAGAGGTTGGGGCTGGGGGAGCAGAACCCAGCACTCTCAAAAGATAGCGAGGAGTATAGGGAAAAATAGGGAGAGTGAGAAAGTTATTTAATATGAGTAAGGGGATGGGAGCATTCAGCTGCTAGGGTGTGGACTACCTGGGCAGGTGACCTGCCTTATATGCCTTACTCCAACTGAAGATGGATGCCTGAGGATCCTGAATGGAGGGAGGCACCTCTCTCTGGCCTCTCAGTGAGGTACACCAGGTCAGGTGCCTAAGCTACTCTCCTCTTCCCTCTGCTTTTCACTTCTGGCTACTGTAGGCTGCTCCCTGCTGAGCTTGCTGCCTTCTAAGGATCCTTTTCTTAGGGCTTGGCTACACTGGAGAGTTGCAGCACTGGTGGTGGGTTTACAGCGCTGCAACTTACTCACTGTCCACACTTGCAGGGCACATACAGCGCTGCATCTCCCTGGCTGCAGCGCTGGCTGTACTCCTGCTCTGCCTGGGTATAACGATTGCAGCAGGTGATGCAGCACTGCTCCACCAGTATGGCCCCAAAAGTGCTGTAATTGGCCTCCAGAGGTATTCGGAGGTATACCAGAATTCCTGTTCAGACTCCCAACAGCGCTGCAAATGTGGCCACACTGCAGCACTGGTAGCTGTCAGTGTGGCCACACTGCAGCGCTTTCCCTGCACAGCTGTATGAAGACAGCTGTAACTCCCAGTGCTGTACAGCTGCAAGTGTAGCCATACCCTTAGGCACTTAACTCTCCCCATGCAGTGTGGGACGAGCCTGGCTCTCTACCTTGGGCTTGAGGATTCCACCAGGCTACCCAGAGGTTAGGTGCTGTTAGCAGCATTAAGTTCAGCATCACAGTATTACTCCTAGATTTGAGCTCATCAAGGATATTAAAGACACTCCATTACAAATTAATGGCTCAAACATACTTGCTCAAGAGAGGGCACGGTCTGACCATTGGAAGCCTAGAATGAAAAATTCTAATCTGGTTTAACCCTCCTCATATGGGTTTGGGCAGGTCACTTTAGCTCCAACTTAGTTTTCATATACCATCCACTGGGGGATAGGATACATTCCCATTCCCCATAAGGAGAAGGTAAGGCTTCTTAAAATGGTCTGCAGTTGAGAAGACCTATTTTATTGATACTACTGAATAGTCCAAAATGTGCTGTTCCGACACCACAGTGTTTACAAGAAGAGTAGATAAAGTGAGACCTATAACCGTTTGTGCCTGTTAAAACAGACGTCCAAAGAATCTCTTCTCTATGTAGTAACTAAATCAGACATTGCCATACTATCAAAGTGAGTGTCCTACACATCTTAAAAAAAATATTCACACATTAAGAGATATTCTAAGTGATAAATAATGTGTTGCAGATGCATGAAAGCAATTTTACAAAAGAAAAAAAAGGTTTCCAGACATTTATTTCTGGAACTGTACACCAGGTATTAAAGTACAACAAATACAAAATAATGCTCAAAAAAATCAGTGTTTATGTACAAATATTAAAACCAATGCAACAATAGCGACTTCCTCTTGAACATCCGATACTAAAACTTGTTCCGATTGTCACTGGTTTAGGTCATTATACACAGGGTGCTTATTTCAAGCTGGGAAAGGCTGGAATCACTGGTGGTGTAAGAGGGCCATAATCAGACATACTATTTTAAACAATAACTGGGAATTTCCTTAAGTGAAAAACATTAAAAAACAGTAACCGTGTCATTTTATAAATTACTGTATTTAGTTCCCCCTTTGTAGATAATGTGCTTGTAACTCTGGGCAAATAGTGTCCCTGTTGGTCAGTTTATCCGTTAGTTTACATTCAAAGCTGAAATATTCACTAGAGACTTTGGTTAAATTCTGTCGTATTACTATGTTCTACTGGATCTGAAGTTCTCACACATTTTTGCCCCTCAGTTTTAAAAATTAAAAACAGGAAACAATTGCACAATTCATTGACCTAACTGTACACAATTTAGTATTCTGCAAACAGTAATGTACATCCTTCAAGTAAATTCAGCAGTTTGACCATGACAAGAGGAAAACTAACCATTTAAAAATCTAGCAGGAGAAGATGACATGGCTAACAAAAGTGAAAGTATTGCTATAATCACAGCACCAGTTACACTCCTAAATGAATCAGCTATCCTCTTCAGACTACCTGTACATAAAAGATACATCTACCAACACTGCAATTGCCCATTATGGATTTTTGGTTTGTTCATGTGAAGAAAAAAAAACATGGCAAAGAACAAAGAATTCGTCACAGTTTGTTACAAGAATTGTGCTTCACCATCCAAGAATCAAGGCAATAGAATTTCTTCATATGGTTGCAATTCAGTTATCTTCATGCTGACCCTCAAAACGCAATTCTTTTAATAAACAGTAACAAGTTCTCCATTTAAATGTTTAAACTGAGAGAAAAATAGGAAAGTCCAGCTTTTAAAAGAAAAATTCAATAAATAGCTATTTTACAAGGATAAAGTCATAGTGGTACAAATTTATGAATGTCACATCAAGCATGCACAAAAATGTTACTATACACAAGTAGTCAGAAAATATTGAAATAGATATCTAAAAAGATATGCAAAATGTACATATTTACAAATCTTGCAAATTATTGCCTCATTTTAACAAGGAATTAAAAGTAAACGTTACCAGCTAGCTAGCCACAAGGCTAAATAAGATTAGAATTTAAAAATCTATTAGACTAGCCGGAAATCATTTTTCTCTCATATCATTTTCTGAATTTTGGTCAAAAGTCTTTATTAAATAACTAAAGTGTCCATTCAACTTGCCGACAATCCATACTTTAGACAAGTCTCTGTCTATATTAAGACCCCAGCAATGCATAGATAAACTGAATATATTACTGCATCAGCTAATGAGAATGGGCATGTTCATTTAAGTGCAACTGGTATAAGCATTCAGTCATCTTTGTGTAATGATTTTTATACAGACCAGCCACTGTAAACCCATAGTTAAACTTGAATGTATAACAATGAAAAAATATGGCCAGTATTTTACAAAATTACATAAAATGTGTTGATTCATAAACAAAAGAAACAAGGTACAAAGTTCAGCACAAAACACAGCAACAAGAAGCTGACAACTTGGCCCTGTGTTGTACTCTGACATTTGTAGCCAAGGCTACCTGTTATTTACTGTGTACTTACTAGAATTACAAATTTCAGATGTTTAAGTTAAAGAATTGATAACAAATTATCACTAACTACTTTTGTCCACTGTGCTAAACTAATTTTTATGGTAAATGTGCTATTGCATAAACAGTTCAAAGCAATCTTCATTACAATGCTGTAAAGAAAACTTGGGAGTATGCTACATCCAAAAACTCAGGATGTCAATGCAGTTCACAGTATATATAATAAATACCCTCGTCCCTTTCAAATACTACCCAAAGTCTCTACTACTAAATTACTCAGCATAACCTTGAAGCAATTCCTACAAATATTACCAATGCAGTCAAACTTAAGCATTTAAAAAATGCAAGCAAATTAGTGGCAATTAAATCTGCATTACAGACAGTGCAAAGAAAAGTCTGAGTTTGTGTGGGAAAGTCTACTGCAATTCAATTGTACTGGGCTAAACTTCAGAATCTTGTAAAGAAAAATGAAAAAAAAGCAAAAAAAAAAAAAAAAAAATCACAAACCTGAAAGCCGTATGCTCTGGAAGCATATCACATACCAATACTATGTTTTGTCGGAATCTGTAATACAACTTAAATAAAAGGGTATTAAATGGAATCATTTATGGTCACCCAAAATTTCATCTGAATATTCACAAAAAAATTGATTGGAATAAACAATTATTTTGAGTATGAGATGCATTTGTACTTCTGTCCATCCCCATTTGAGAAAAGTACTGAAATGCCATTTTGAACAATGACTCGCCAAAAGAAATAAAGGAAGTTTTGAAACGTATACTTCAAGGTTGTACTGCACTATATAAAAATCTAGATAGTCCCTCAAATGAACTGCAGTGCTCCAAACTATTTAATGTGTGTCCCAAATCTAAACCATTTAGTGGTCAAACCTAAACCATGCAGACTGTGGCTTTATACGTCAGCTGCCTCAGACAAAGCTGATACAAATAACTGGTGTTATTTATTACCTTACACTCTTAGAAGTTGTGGACAAAACCCCATCAGAAAACAATATTCTAAAATGCATTTGTTTAGCCAATAAGTTTAAGTACACAGAAAACTTCTGGCAGTATAATTACTTCTGTGTAAGGTAGCCATGGCCTATAATTTTGCAACAGCATCTAAGTGTATGTCTTGCTCATACAGTCCCTTGTGCTAGCTTCCACCAAGATGAACTCACTGTTTTGTAAACTGAAGTGCCCTAGTTTAGTATCACATGAGAGAAGGTTCCATTAAAAAACATCCTTGTTTGTGCAGTTTAAATTAAAGAAACCCATCCCTGCCTTTATAAAAAAAAAAAAATAAAAAAATGCTACATTGAGCAGGAATCAGGATCTGTACCTGTAAACATTGTTATTCCACTGCATTTGTTACGGCAAAAGTAACTTGGACTAAAAAGCCACTTCAATCAGTTCACAACTTCTGTGCTGGTTTTGAGATGGTGACCTCTGTCTACAGGCTTTAAAAACAATTGAAGCAGAGTTTAAAGCTGCACCAGAGTTCTCTTAATCCCAAACTCTGCCAAACATCATATGACATTTCCACACGTATGGATTGAAAAACAAAATTATTCTTGATAAATCAAGATATAGTTCTATACATACAAAGACATCACTGATGTCATAAAGTTCAAACTTCCAGTGAAAGACTAAGCAAACCTGACAGTTCCCATCAAGCTTGCTGCTGCATTAAGTACCCACTGTTTTTGTAGTTTACCACTGGAATCATTCTGAGTGAAGGGCAGTATGTTGGTGTAGAGTGTGGGCACTGATGAAACCATTTGTCTCATTTGCAGATAGACTGCTAAAGTCAGCCACTGAGACAGCCATTTTGGCACTGGTAATATGATGTGTGTGGTTCTCAAAGTCCACACCCAAGTTATTTACAGAAACATCGTTCATAAAGGATTCAGGGACTGCAATCCCCATTTTTAATCTCTTGGCAGGTCTCTCTGACTCTTCACTGCACATGTTCATTGGGTTTAACTCCGAGTGATAAAATCCAGTCTCAAATAAATTAAAACAATCACTTTCACCATTATTAGGCAAGGTAAGCAACTCTTCTGTTACAACAGGCACATGATTAACTGGTGCTCGGGGTAAGCTGTCCAGAGGAGAAAAGGCATCTTCCAAGCAGTTCACATCTGTAGAGTGGCAGACTGTAGCTACACTATTGGTCAATGCTGAAAAAAAATGAACACACAATTTAAATAAAAATAGACTGTCTTGAGATACAGTTACAACAGAAAACAGTCTTTTAAACATCAATATTGATTCTTCTTGATTTACCTGTCAAGTCATTGGCAGTGATAGAGTTCAGAATGCTGAGCTGTTGATCTGGAATGGGCTCTGTTCTGCTATTAGAAGTTAAGGCTGAAGAATGTACTGCTCCACCAAGGGCTTCTGCTTCATCTACCAACCGATCCATATAGTCCCTAGAAAGACATCCTTATATTAGAAACAGGTGCGAGACTAGGAGATGAATTTCTTTAATCCAACATCACTGCAGCATTTCACCACCCTGATAAAAGTTGGAAAAAACTCTAGATGCAGAACTGACAGCAGAAAGGATATATTCCAAGTACTGTACTTACGTGACCCCTGGATGATGGTTGTACCTCTTCTTTCCAAACCTTGTTTGCTGAGCGAAGTAATCATAACGTTCTGATTTTTTCCACATATAGTAGAACGCTACACATTCAGCAACTGTTCTAGTTCTCACCTAAAATGGGGAAAATTAACATGCTTGTTTTAAAATTAAAAAAAAAAAATGTGTGTGGGGGGGGTTTGTAGTACTCTATCTTCCACATTCTTATTAGTTATATCATTCCCACAGCAAGAGCAAGTTTCTTAATCAAAAATGTGATTCTTCTAACAATACAAAGTCGGAAAATGTACTTTTTATATCCACTCAATAAAGCAACTTAATATGCTCAGCTATAGAAAATCCAATCTTTTTAAAAAATTAAGTTTTACATTGAGATAGTGTCCAGAACAAAAATTAATGTCTCGATCTCAGTTCATAACTGCATATTTTGACTCTTCATAAATTGTTAAGTTAAGAAAAAAGGGAGGAAAGCTAAGAGCAATATGAACAGTAATAAGCTAAAAGGAAAAATAAGGACGGTATTATGGAAACTCTCCTTTTTGTAAGATTAGTCAGCAGAGACTTCCCAGGCTCCAACGACAGGTGTGTGCAAAACTAGACTGTTAAAATGGAAGTAGTCCTAAGAGATGGTCTAGAAGATCCAGAAGATCCATTTTATCCCTATTATCCATGAATCTACAGGCATTGTGCAATTTGAGGCTTCAAATACACTTGTTTCCCCTTATACAAAGATGGGTCAGTTTCTGAGGATATGTCTACAGTACAAAATTACATCGAATTTATAGAAGTCTGTTTTTTAGAAATCATTTTTATACAGTCAATTGTGCGTGTTCCCACACAAAATGCTCTAAGTGCATTAAGTCGGCGGACTGTGTCCACAGTACTGGGGCTAGCATCGACTTCTGGAGCATTGCACTGTGGGTAGCCATCCCACAGTCTCCGCTGCCCATTGGAATTCTGGGTTGAGATCCTAATGCCTGATGGGGCAAAAACAGTGTCACAGGTGGTTCTAACTACGTGTCATCAGGCCCCCCTCTTCCTCCCTCCGTGAAAGCAACGGCAGACAATGGTTTTGTGCCTTTTCTCCTGGGCTACCTGAGCAGACATACCACGGTAAGTATGGAGCCCGCCCAGCTCACCATCACCATACATATCCTGGGTGCTGGCAGACGTGGGACTGCATTGCTACACAGCAGCAGCTCATTGCCTTTTGGCAGCAGATGGTGCATTAAGATTGGTAATCATCGTTGTTGTACTTCTGGATGCTCTTTTAGTCGACCTCGGTGAGGTCGGTCAGGGGCACCTGGCGAGACATGGTGACTCAGAATTTGAGTGACTCAGCCAGGTCATTCCCATTTTCTGCCGAGCACCCAGGAGATGACGATGGCTAGCAGTCGTACTGCACCGTCTTCTGGAGAGCGGCCAGATGATGCTGGCTAGCAATCATAATGCAGCATCTTCTGCCAAACACCCAGGAGATGATGATGGCTAGCAGTCGTACTGCACCATATGCTGCCAGCCTAAGATGTAAAAGATAGATGAAGTGGATCAAAACAAGAAATTGACCCGATTTGTTTTGTGAAATCAACGGCCTGCTAAACCCAGGGTTTTGAGTTCAATCCTTGAGGGGGCCATTTCCTTGATGCAAAGCCACCCCTTTTGTTTATTTTAATTCCCTGTAGGGCAATGGCAGACAATCGTTTCACGCCTTTTTTCAGCGCAGAACCAGAAGCTGTAAAAGCAAAACCAGGCGAGGAGGCGATGGCAGCACGGTGACGAGAGTGATGAGGACATAGACATGGACATAGACTTCTCACGAAGTACGGTCTGGGCAACGTGCACATCATGCTGATGAGCTCTACCTGTGCTGACCAGTGCGCCACGCTGGCCAAACAGGAAATGAAATTCAAAAGTTCGCGGGCCTTTTCCTGTCTACCTGACCAGTGCATCTGAGTTGAGAGTGCTGTCCAGAGCAGTCACAATGGAGCGCTCTGGAATAGCTCCTGGAGGCCAATACTGTCAAATTGTGTCCACTCTACCCTAAATTTGACCTGGCAAGGCCGATTTCAGCACTAATCCCCTCATCAGAGGTGGAGTAAAGAAATTGATTTAAAGAGACCTTTAAGTCAAAAAAAAGGGCTTCGTCATGTGGACGGGTCCAGGCTTAAATCGAAGTAACGCTGCTAAATTCGACCTAAAATTGTAGTGTAGACCAGGCCTGAGAGTACCAATCCTTAAGTCTAGCTAGGCTCTTATTCCGTGTATTATTCCTTCCCCTCCATCTCCCTACAGAAACATCTATCTTTCCATTTGAGGAGTAGATGGGTCTCCTTGCTGAGTCAGTCCACATCGCCACTCCTTAGCCAAAAGAATTACTGCTGAATGACAACTGCATAGTACTCGACTTTCCTGCTAGCATCTTAGGCCAGGTCTACACTGCGACTTTAAATCGGTTTAATGGCCGATATACCGATTTAACGCTGTATCCGTTCACACGACGTCGTCATTAATATCGAGTTAACCGCCTCCTTAAATCGATTTCAGAACTCCTCCAAACGAGAGGAGTAGCGCTAAATTCGATAGTGATAACTCGGATTAGGGTTCTGTGTGGACGGAAATCGACGTTATGGCCTCTCGGGCAGCATCCCAGAGTGCAGCACTGACCACTCTGGACAGCAAATCTGAACTCGGATGCAGCGGCAGGTAAACAGGAAAAGCCCGCGAACTTTTGAATTACATTTCCTGCTTGTCCAGCGTGGAGCTCTGATCAGCACGGCTGGCGATGCAGTCTCAAATCCAAAAAGAGCTCCAGCATGGACCGTACGGGAGATACTAGGTCTGATTGCTGTATGGGGAGACAAATCTGTTGTATCCAGCTCCGTTACAGAACACGAAATGCCAAACGCGTTTGAATAAAAAACTGCAGGATACACAGCGCTGCGTGACAAGCGTAACGGGAAATGGACGCTCATGGAGGGAGGGAGGGGGTACTGAGGACTCCAGCTATCCCACAGTCCACAGCAGTCTCTGAAAATTATTTGCATTATTGGCAGAGCTCCCAATGTCTGTAGGGTCAAAACACAGTGTCTGGCGTGGTCAGGGAACAGCTCCTCAGTTCTTTCCCCCCCCACAACGTGAAAAAAAAGGGTAAGAAATCATTCCTTGACTACTTCTATGTCACCCTATGTGTACTGAATGCTGCTGGTAGACGGACGCTACAGCACTGAAGAGCAGTATCTGCTCCTCTCCATCTCCTCCTCTCTGGTGTAGACGGTGCTGCAGGACTGCCCACCAATCCAGGAGAATCGCCCAATTTCTCACATTGAGGGCAACATTGCTACCGTTAGCAGTAGATAGGACAGAACGGCTAATAACAAGTTTAATCATTGAAACTTGGGCTGAAAATTTTTGCAAATCACATTTGGGATTGAACTCGCTTGGCAATGAGTCAATTCCTCCCTTATGGTGTCTAAAAATAGAGTCCATTCTGCCTGGACTGTCATAGCCCTGGGAGGCTGCCTCCAAGTGCCTCCCCCCGACATCATTTTCTCTCACTAACAAGTCTCTGTTTCTTAATTCTGGTATTCCTTAATACTTCATGACACAAACGGGGGAGGGGCACTGACACGGTAGCCCAGGAAGGTTGAGGGAGGAGGAAAGCAAACGGGTGCGCTTCTTGCAGGGGCAACCCTGTGAATACTGACACGGAGCACCTGTGCTCTCTGATACACTGGATCTCTGTTACACTTGCCTATTATTCTAGGCAGGACAGTGCACCACTGACCGCTCTTGGTCCGCAATCCGAACTCGGATGCGGAGTGCTGGTAAACAGGGAAATCCCCGAGAGGCTTTTACAGTGACATTTCCTGCTTTCACGTGTCCAGCTCTGATCACCACGGGTGGCGATGCAGTTCAATGCAAAAGTATCTCCTGCATTGAACCTTACGGAGATAGCAGATGTCATCACTGTATGGTGAGACAAATCTCTTTTATCAGAAGCTCCGTTAAAGAACAGGAAATGCCAAAGCCTTTGAAAAATAAACTACAGGATACACAGCGGTGCGTGACAACAGTAACGGAAGCCAGACACTCAAACGGATGGTCAGGAGGGAGGGACGGGGGTAATGAGGACTACAGCTACCAGTCTCCACAGCGGTCTCTGAAAACTATTTGCATTTTTTGGCTGCGCGCCCAATGTTCTGCCCAGCGTAATACACGGTGTTCTTGCGTGGTTTCACGGAACCAGCTCGTCAGTTTTTTTCCCCCTCCAGCACGGTAAAAAAAAAGTGAAATAAATAATTCCTTGAGTACTGTAAATGTCACCCTCTGTGTACTGAATGCTGCGTGGCAGACGCGATGCTCTGCGTGAAGAGGCAGTATCCGCTCCTCTGCCCCTCCCCAGGGTAGACAGCCGCCCAGTGAGTGCTCTTGCTGAGTGTGGCCAGGGGCTCCGGGGTGAAAATGGGAATGACTCCCTTTTTCTGACAGTGGATGGTACAAACACCTGGTAACTGTCTTCATCTTATCACCTGGGGGCTGAGCTTCATCAGACCCCTTCCTCTCTTTGCGTAAAGAAAAGATTCTGAACTGATGGACTGTCATAGCCCATGGTGGCTCCTCCCCCTCATTTGATCTCAGTAACTACTCTTGATTCTTATTCATGCATTCTTCATAATATCATCCAACAATGGGTGGGGGGCACTGCTGTGGTAGCCCAGGTAGGTGGGAAAGCAATGGTTGCGTTACTTGCAGCGGCCTCCCTCTGTGAATACTGACGTGGAGCAGCTGCCCTGTGCTACACTAATTTTAATACACTGTATCCTATCTTGTCTGGACTGACTATTTTTATTAACCGTAAGGGCAGGATTGACTCAGTCCCAAGTGAGTTAATCCCCATTTCCTTTCAAAAATTTACACAGGGTTATATCCGTTCTGTCCCATTTACTGGTGAGTGTAACAAAAAGAGGCGAGATGGTAACAGTTTCTGCTGTCTACAGTAGTACTGTACATCTACCACCAGGAAAGGGGGAGAGGAGCAGATTTTCAAGTAGCAATAATCACACCCTCAGATTCACTTCATTGGTTATGATACTGCCACTGTGCAAAGCTCTAATGCTCTTCAGTGCTGCAGATTTGCCTCTATCAGTACCATTCAGTACAAAGAGGGTGACATTGTAAGTACTCAAGGATTGCTTTATTAACTTTCATTTCTCGTGGCTGGGGTTAGGGGAAGGAAACTGAATAGTTGTTCCGTGAACCATAAAAGACACCGTGTTGTAAGCTACAGACACTGGGCGCTAAGCCAAGAATGCAAATAGTTTTACGAGACTGTTGAGGAC
Organism: Chelonoidis abingdonii; assembly: GCF_003597395.2. Lineage (NCBI taxonomy): Eukaryota > Metazoa > Chordata > Testudines > Testudinidae > Chelonoidis > Chelonoidis abingdonii. The sequence continues at coordinate 37,414,535 of NC_133774.1, forward strand.
TGTGGGATAGCGGGAGTCCTCAGCACCCCCGTTCCGTCCTCCCATGATCCCCTGGCCCTTGATGCTAATGTTAAATGGTCACGGGGGTTCTGGGTAAATTCGTCAGTCATTCCCTTGCTCCGGGAAAACATCAGCAGACAGTCCTTTCGCACATTTTTCTCCTGGATTGCCCTTGCAGAAACAATAGCACGGCAGCACTAGAGACCGTCGGCTTTTTGTTTTTCCGTCACCATTTGTGTACTAGATGCCGTGGGAGACAGAGGCGACACTCGAGCGCTACACACCAGCATTCAATTGCTTTTGCAATGATAGCAGAGATGGTTACCAGTCGTTCTGTGTACCGTCTACTGCCAGAAAAAACTGGCAATGACATGACGGTTATCTCTCCTTCTCTGAACTGTCCGCTGCTATCATGAGTGCCCCTGGCTAAAATCAGCCGGGGCGCAACGCAAAAGCAAACTTGGGATTGACTCACTGGCCACTGAGTCAATCCCTCCCTTATGCTGTCTAAAAATAGAGTCAGTCCTGACTACAAGAAGAGTCAAAGCAGCAGAGAATCCTGTGGCACCTTACAGACTAACAGACGTCTGTTAGTCTATAAGGTGCCACAGGATTCTCTGCTGCTTTTACAGATCCAGACTAACACGGCTACTCCTCTGAAGGAAGAGTCAAGTGTATTAGAAGAGCGCAGCTACTCCATGGCTGTATTAACAGGGGTTCCCGCAAGAACCGCACTCATTGCTTCACTTCTCTCCCAACCCTCTGCAGCTACCGTGGCAGGGGCCCACCCCCCATTTCTGTCATGCAGTCGTGAGGAATACAAGAATAAGAAACATAGACTTATTTGTGACATAAACGGGGGGGGCACTTGGAGGCAGGCAGTCGTGGCTATGACAGTCCAGGCAGGACATACTCAATTTTTAGAAACCAGAAGGGAGCGATTGACTCTGCCCCAAGTGAGCCACTCCCAATTTGGGTTTCAGAACCATTGTCACAGGGGCACTCATGATAGCATCGGACACTAAACTGTGATGCACTGGCCAGGTAAACAGGAAAAAAGCCTGAATCCCGCGAACTTTTGAATTCCATTTCCTGATTGTCCACCGTGAGGGTCAGCACACACACAGGTGACCACACAGAGCTCATTTGCACTCGTCACAATGCAGTCTCCTGATATCGAAGAAGAGCGCCAGCTTGGACCACACAGGAGGTTCTGGATCTGATCGCTATCTGGGGTGAGGACTCAGTGCTCACAGCACTGCGTTCCAAAAGACGAAATGAAAAAGTTTTTGAAAGAATTTCAAAGTCTATGGCTGATAAAGGTCACAGCAGAGACTCCCTTCAGTGCCGAGTGAAACTGAAGGAACTTAGACAGGGTTACCAGAAAGCCAGAGAAGCAAACGGAAGGTCAGGCTCTGAGCCGAAAACATGCCGCTTCTATGCTGAACTACATGCAATTTTGGGGTTCAGCGCTACCAGTGCCCCACCCCTGTCCGTGGATTCAGACTTTGGGATTGAAATATCAAGTGTTTCTGAGGATGTAGCCGAGGGGGAAGATGGAGACGAATTTGAGGATGAAGATGACCGTGGTGTGATAGCACACAGCAGTCCGTAACCCCAACAGCCAGGATCTTTTTGAGACCCAAGAATCACAGTCCCTGCGCTCCCAAGCGAGAAGCCCAGACAGTGAAGCCATGGAAGCGACCTCCGGTAAGTGTCCCTTCATTCTGTACCAAACACGGATTAAAACAAGACGGTTTTTGTAGATCGCATTGACACCAGGGCTTTTGCTGCAGTCGCAGCCATTACTGTTACAGGAAAATTTCGTTAACATGTCTGGGGATGGAGTGAAAAATCCTCCAAATTAATGTCCATGAATCGATCGTGGAGGAACTCCAAAAACCCTTATGCTATATGAGAACATTTCTGGCCAAGACAGCCTTCTCCGTTCCCCATAGTAGGTAACTTTTCAACGCCTTGCATTTTGCAAGACATTTTGTACTGCAGGCATTGAAGGCATTGCACTGAAGGCATTGCATAAACAAACGATCTGCCTCCTGCGGTGCTATTGTCAGGAGAGAGATATCATCCATTGTTACCTTGTAGAACATCAGGGAATGTAAACAGGGGGCAGACATGGCGATTTTGCTACTGGCCAGAGCGGGGGGATGGGAGGAGGGGATAGCGACGAGTTTTCAGCGTCTGGCAAGCAGGATTCTTCCCTGCTACCAGCAACGCGATGCGGGGGGTGATGTAGGGTGATCACTAGCAGTGATCGTATATGATAGGAGCCATGCGCTGTTGGTGGATGTGAAAGAGGGGGGTTTGGGCTTTGCAGGCTCCTCTTAACAGGAGCAAGGCATCATATAGATCACTGTGTATATGAACGGCGGAGAAGTCAAAATTTTAAAGCCTCACTTACCATCGCCGCGTGGACGTACGTTTGGCCGTACCTGCGTCTGTGTGTGTGCCACACCAGTCACACAGACACTGAATATTTAAACGCTACAAAATGCGACCTTGTAGAGATCACATGTGCTCTGTAAGGTGGATAGTGTTCTATGTGAAAGAGTACTATCATTGCTCTGTAAAAGGTATCTTTCCACATACTTATCACCCTGGTTTGCCTTCCCCATGCAGCAGCTGCACATTTCTCAGAAGTCCCTATGCCATCACGAGGGTGTGCTGTGATACGGCGGAGGAAGAAGAAGACGCGCAGATGAAATGTTCACAGAAATTATTGAAGTAACACGCAATGAGAGGGATAAACAGAATGATTGGAAGGATGTGGTAGCAAAGTACAGGAAAGATGCCAGTGAACGATCTGAGAGGGCTTAGGCAGGAAGACCAGCGTTGGAGAGAAGAAAACGCTGGATCTGCTGCGTTCTCAAACTGAAATCCTCCAACGCATGGTGGAGCTTCAGGAAGAGCAGCACAGTAGCAGAGTGCCACTGCAGCCCCTGTATAACCTCCCTGCAAGCCCACGTCCATATCTCCCTCACCCAGACGTGTAAGAACGCGTGGTGGAAGGCTTTCTGCACCCGCCTACGCTCCTCCATCCACCCCTGATTAATTGCTCAGAGTTCAAGAAAAGGCTGTTAATTACGCTACAATGTGCTTATGTAGCCTTTCCCTTCCCCTCCTTCCAAAGCACAGCAGTCAGGGACACCTTCCTAATTCTCTGCCTTTTTTTTATAGTTCCTTTGTAATACAGAATACATCGAAAGGGGAGGGTGGGTTGCTTACAGGGAAATCTAGTAAGTGAAAAACTCATGATTTTTAACAGATGCATAATTACTTTTTTAATGAATAATAAATTACTTTTTTAAACAGATACATAATTTATATTCCTTCGCCTAACCTGTAATGAAAAAGGGGGAAGGGTGGGTTGCTTATCACTGAATAAAGATCCATGCAAGTGCGGAGGGTTCATCAAGTGGAAGCAAACTAGTCACACCGTACCCTGGGCCAGTGCTTAAACTTTGTTTTCAAGGCTTCCTCTGAATGCGACAGCAACCTCCAGGTTGTGCTCTTCTAATCGGCCACTGGTCTCTGAGGCTTTGCTCGTACTCAGTGGCCAGGTGACTTTGCCTGCAGCCTACCACTTCCAGCCACTCTCGCATAAATGTCTCCCCCTTTAGTCTCCACCAAGATGTTGGGAGCAGCTACACAGCGAAGCAGCGCATAATTGCTTATGTCATGTGCCAAGGCTACCACGACTTTCAAGAGCGGTTGCACTGTGGGTAGCGTTCCTCAGCTATCGCCATAGTTCCCACTTCCGTGTTGAGAGCACAGTGCCCTGATGGGAGCATAAAATATGCCCGGGTTGGTGCTGGGTACAGCTCACCCTCCCTTTGGAAGGCAGGCAGACAACCCTTTGGCGCCTTTTTCGCGGAGCTGCATTGACGCAAACGCCATAGCACAGCAATCATGGACCCTGAGTCACAAATGTATTCGTGACCGTTGTCAACACCGCTGCGGTACTTTCTCGATGCTGACTATACACTGACATGAACTGCAACAGGCAGGAGGAGAGGAGGAGGCAGCTAATTAGCTGAGCGGCGAGGACAGCGATGACGACGATGGAGGCAAGAATTCTCCATAAAACCGCTGGCCCCAGCGTTTCTGGAGCTACTGATAATTAACGGGCTCTACTACCCCATTGAACGCCGAATTTGGGCAGGGAAACAAGCACAGACTGGTGGACCGCATTGTTTTGACGGTGTGGACCGATTCGAGGTGGCTGCGACAACTTTTCGCATCGCGTAAGAGCACTTTCTTAGAACTTTGTGACATGCTTTCCCTGCCCTGAAACGCCGTAATACAAACATGAGAGCAGCCCTCACAGTGGAGAAGCGAGTGGCAATAGCCCTCTGGAGCTTGCAACCGCCAGACAGCTACCGGTCAGTCGGAAATCAACTTTGAGTGGGCAATCTACTGTGGGGGCTGCAGTGATGCAAGTAGCCAAACAATCGTTAAGCTGCTGCTACGAAAGGTTGTGACTTGGGAATCGTGCAGGTGATAGTTGGATGGCTTTGCTGCATGGGTTTTCCGAACTGTGGTGGGGCATAGATGGAACCATATCCCTATCTTGGCCCCAGAAACCAGGGCACCCAGTAGTGAACCGCAAGGGGTACTTTTCAATGGTGTCTGCAACGCACGGTGGACCACGAGGACGTTTCACCCACATCACGTGGGAGTGGCCAGGAAGGGTTCTGACTCGCCGTCTTCAGGGCACTAGTCTGTTTAAACGGCTGCAGCAGGGAATTACTTCCCAGACCAGAAAATAACCGTTGGGAGTTCAAATGCCTATAGTTTATCCGGGGGTCCCAGCCTACCCCTTGAAGCATGGCTCATGAAGCCATACACTGCAGCCTGGACAGTGTCAGGACTGTTCAACTACAGGCTGCGCAAGTGCCGGATGGTGGTAAAAATGTGCATTTGGCCGTTTAAAGGGTCGCCGATCATTACTTACTCCTCAGACCTCAGCCAACCAATGTTCCCGCTTGCTATTGCTGCTTGCTGTGTGCTCCATATTTTGTGAGACTAAGGGGGAGACATTTATGGCTGGGTGGGAGGCTAGAGGCAAATCACCTGGCCGCTGAGTACGAGACCGAGACCAGGGCGATTAGAAGAGCACAACTGGAGGCGCTGCGCATCAGAGAAGCCTTGAAAACGAGTTTCAGCACGGCCCCAGAGGTACGGTGTGACTCTGTTTGCTTCCCCTTTGATGACCTCCGCACTTGATGGACTTATTCATGTAAGCACCACCCCACTTTTCATTACGTCGGCGAAGGAAATAAATTTGTAATCGTTAAATCATTTATTATTCATTAAAAGTAATTATGATCTGTTAAAAATCATGAGTTTTTCCTTACTAGATTCCTGTAAGGCAACCCACCCTCCCCCTTTCGATGTATTCTGTAATTACAAAGGAACTATAAAAAAAGGCAGAGAATTAGGTAAGGTGTCCCTGACGCTGTGCTTGGAAGGAGGGGGAAGGAAAGGCTACTACAGCCATTGACGTAATTACAGCTTTTCTTGAACTCTGCAGGGGTGTGGAGGAGTAGGCGGTGCAGAAAGCTTCCACCACGCGTTCTTACACGTCTGGGTGAGGGAGATATGGACGTGGGCTTGCAGGGAGTTATACAGGGCTGCAGTGGCACTCTTACTGTGCTGCTCTTCCTGAAGCTCCACATGCGTTGAGGATTTCAGTTTGGAAATGCAGCAGATCCAGCGTTGCTTCTCTCCAACGTGGTCTTCCTGCCTAGCCCTCTCAGATCGTTCACTGGCATCTTTCCTGTACTTTGCTACACATCTTCCAATTCATTCTGTTTATCCCTCTCATTGCGTGTACTTCAATATTTCTGTGCATTTTCATCTCGCGTCGTCTTCTCCTCCGGTATCAACAGCTCCCTCGTGATGGCATAGGGACTTCAGAGAATGTGCAGCTGCATGGGGAAGCAAACCAGGGTGATAAGTATGTGGAAAGATCCTTTTGCAGAGCAATGACAGTACTTCTTTCACATAGAACACATCCACCTTACAGAGCACATGTGATTCTATACAAGGTCGATTTTGTATCGTTTAAATATTCATGTCTGTGTGACTGGTGTGGCACACACACAGACCAGTACGGCCAACCGTACGTCCACGCGACGATGGTAGTGAGGCTTTAAAATTTTGACTTCGCCGCCGCATATACACAGTGATCTATATGATGGCCTGCTCCTATTAAGAGGAACTGCAAAAGCCAAACCCTCGTTCACATCCACCAACAGCGCATGGCTCCCTATCGTAACCGATCGCTGCTAGTGATCACCCTACATATCACCCCGCACGTGCGTTCCTGGTAGCAGGGAGAATCCTCTTTGCCAGACGCTGAAACTCGTTGCTATCGCATCCTCCATCCCCCGCGCTCTGGCAGTAGCCAAAATCGGCCATGTCTGACCCTATTTACACTTCCTGATGTTCTACAAGGTAACATGGACTGATATCTCTCCCTGACAGTAGAACGCAGGAGGCAGATCGTTTGTTTATGCAATGGCCTTCAGTGCAATGCCTTCAAGTGCCTGCAGTACCAAATGTCTTGCAAAAATGCATGGCGTTGAAAAAGTTACTACTGGGGGACCGGGAGAAGGCTGTCTTGGCCAGAATGTTCTCATATAGCATAAGGGTTTTGGAGTTCCATCCACGATCGATTTCATGAGATTAATTTGGAGATTTTCGCTCCATCCCCAGACATGTTACGGAATTTTCCTGTACAGTAATGGCTGCGACTGCAGCAAAGCCCTGGTGTCAGTGCGATCTAAAAAAACCGTCTTGTTTTAATCCGTTTTGGTACAGAATGAAGGGACATTACGGAGGTCGCTTCTGGCTTCACTCTGGGCTTCTCGCTTGGGAGCGCAGGGACTTGTAATTCTTGGTCTCAAAAAGATCCTGGCTGTGGGGTTTACGACTGCTGTGTGCTATCACCACGCTCATCTTCTCCTCAATTCGTCTCCATCTTCCCTCGCTACATCTCAGAAACACTTGATATTTCAATCCCAAGTCTGATCCACGGACAGGGGTGGGCATACTGGTAGCGCTGAACCCCAAAATGCATGTAGTTCAGCATAGAAGCGGCATGTTTTCGGCTCAGAGCCTGACCGCGTTTGCTTCTCTGGCTTTCTGTACCCTGTCTAAGTCCTTCACTTTCACTCGGCACTGAAGGAGTCTTGCCGTGCCCTTTATCAGCCATAGACTTTGAAATTCTTTCAAAACTTTTTCATTTCGTCTTTTGAAACGCAGTGCTGGTGGCACTGATCCTCACCCAGATAGCGATCAGATCCAGAACCTCTGTGTGGTCCAGCTGGCGCTCTTCTTAGATTATCAGGAGACTGCTTTGACGAGTGCAATGAGCTTCCTGTGTGGTCACTGTGTGTGTGCTGACCCTCACGGTGGAACTCAGGAATGGAATTCAAAAGTTCGCGGGATTCAGGCTTTTTCCTGTTTACCTGGCCAGTGCATCACAGTTTAGTGGTCCGATGCAATCGATTTTTTGATCGCACTGTGGACGCGCAAAACCGATTTTATAACATCGGTTTTGTAATATCGGTTTAAACTACTTCGAAATAATCGTGCAGTGTAGACGTACCCTTAGTGGCTGAGTCCTGTGTGGCTGCAGAACCCCATGCCCCTGGTGGCTATGAGATAGCTAGGCTAAATAAGGTATGATTATTTTGCCTGGTCTAAACTCAGAGAACGAATCCAGAGCAGCGCAAAGCCAGAGCAGCATAGAGTATAACACAACAAAATTATATTATAAATGCATAAATGAATGCAATGTGAATATAACACTATTGCAGAGACTAATAGGTTGACTGATCTTGAAAACATTGACTGATGAATGATGTTTGTGGTAAAGTTAGCATGCAAATGACAAATGAGCTATAATACATTGCCTCATATTTCACTGCAGGCACTGCTTCTGCTAAATTAATTACTTTTATAGATTTTAAGTGACTAAACTACCATTCTCTCCACCCAATTTAAGTACAAAACTTACCTTATTTTTCTGTATGAGATGAAAATCCTTCCCATAAATCAGAAGTGCATGTTCAAAGTTTCTGCATTCTTCTTCTGTCCAAGCTGTCATCTCTTCTAGGTGATTCCCAAAATAAGAACAACACTTATTTTCAGATAACTTTCCATCAGATATTGAGTAACAAACATTTGTACTGATAACATTCATGAAAATCCAAATGCACTTTGAAGAGCAACTGCTAAATTCTTTAGAATTGGTCTTATTCTTAATACACTGAAGCCTCTAAATATACTCTTGGTTAGAAAACTGACTGAATCTGCTAATCATCAACTTTGGATGCACTACTCTGCTCACTGAACAATAAAGGATTGTTAGAGTTTCATTTATTACATTTTTTTTTTTTTTTAATTTGCAGTCATCCAGGGCCAGGGGCACAAAAGGGCTTGGGCACTTAACTGCTCCTTTAAGTACCGAAATCCATCATTTAGGCACCACCAAGATTCCCAAAACTCTTGCTTAGCTGCTGCCTGATCCTGGAGGCACCTACAATCCTTAGGTGCCAGAGGTTCCACCATTAAAGTTCCCTAGGCACCTAAGTTTCTGCCAGAGAGCACGCACACAACTGCCTCAGTCTAAGCACCTATCTCATACCTAAACCCAAGGAGGATCTTCTCACCTGCAAGGCCCAATCCAGTAGGCATTTTCAGAGCATGCCTAAACCCAGACAAGATTGCTGGGGGGATGGAGGTGGCCAGCCTTATAACCTTTAGCCCAGTGGTTAGGGCACTCAACTCAGATGTGGACACACACGTTCAATTACCCCTCTGCTTAATGTTGTTTCCCCAACTTGGATTTTCCACCTCTTAGGTGTGACTGAGCTGGACTGTGGGATATTCAGGTATGGGTCTCTCTCAGTCTGTCCCATTGTGTATAAATAATTAAATAGACATCAGACCAGAGGAAGTCCATAGTTCAGTGATTAGTGCATGCACCTGAGAGGTGGCTTATCCAAGTTCAAATACATTCTCCACATGACATGCAGAGTTTGGTGGGGAACTGAATCTGCGTTTCCCATACCCCATCTGATTACCTGAACTACTGAGTGAGAAGTTATAAGGGAGGCCACTGCCACCTCCTGCATTTCCTGCAAAAAATGCAAACAAAAAGCCACCACTTAGGCATCTAACTCCAGGAAGGGTTTCACAGCTGAGATACCAAGCAGAGGTGTCTCACTCCTCTCTTCAGCAGTTCCTATTGGCTAGTTTAGATGACTTCTGACTCAGTGGACTAGCTTTTGTGGATCCCATTCTTAGCCACCTAATTCACCCCATACATTGTACAGGGAGCCTGGGCACCTAACTTGGGGCTGTGGATTCCAATGGGTAGCAAGGTGCCTAAATATGATGTGTTACAATGCCCATATTCCTTTGTGGATCTGGGCCCAAATCTGCCAAGGTTTGAAATCACCAGCAGCATCTGAAGCAGAATATTTTTCTGCACTGGTTTCAAAGGTGTCTACTCTTGCAGGGGAACAAAGAACAACAGACCTTGGAAAATAAGCAAAGGAGAAACTGCTTTTCCATACATTTAATTCTGTAAAAAACTTGTAATTTTTTTTATACATTGGTAACAATGCAAGTTAATGTTAATTTTCAACACATGCACACATATCAAAGGAAAAAATCTGTTTTCCATGCGGTTTCAGATCTTTCTCTATTGTGCGCCTCCAACCTAGTACTATAATACACAGTTTAAGATCATGTGGCTCAGACTCTGTATATGGACCATTTTAGCTTCACTACCCTTGCTTTTTCAAAGTTTGATATTATTGTTACTTAGTATTTAGTACATAGTTTGCTATCGTTTAAAAGAAAACTGATTTGGTAATCCACACCAGTGTCCATCATCACATTCCTGGGTTCTTACCGCCATTCTCCAACAATTCAAATCACTATAGAACAGCAGACACTCTCTGTTATGACATAATTTGTTTTAATTTTGTTTCACGTTAAAGTATACTAAAGAGGAGATATATATTTACCTCATCAACGAATTAGATAGTAGCAGGCAAAACACATCTGTACATTTATTATGAGGTAGTCTGAGTTATAGTAGTAATTACTGGTTATTGTTTTTAGTGTCCTTTTTGTATCATTCAGTTACACAGTAAAAGAAGAGCCTTTCAGTTTACAGGCAACACAAATGATCTCTTTGCCAAAACAAGAATTCCCTATTAAGTGAATTTATAAGTTATTCAAAACGTTGACCAATCAACGAACTCTCACACCATGTCCTGCAGCTCACCAAAACAGGATTCTGGCAGAATAATGCAGGGAGTAGATTCCAGAGGTGCAGGCATTCCACTGAGAATGTCCTGACTGCCACCTGCCACTGAAACTTTAACCTGCCAGCAAGCCCAACACAATATTGAAATTCCCATTATAGGACCCTGGGAGACTGCATTCATGGCGGATAAAAATCAATGATTTAAAAAAAAAAATCTGATTTTTTAAATTTAAAATCAGACTTGTTTGATAAAATTCTTTGAGGGAAAAAAAACCTATCTAAAGGTAGTTTTAATTAAGATACATTATAGCTGAAAGATCTCTCATCATGGAATAGGGATTATAAATTCGAATTCTAAAGTACGAGACAATATATTCATGTAATATTTAAGAAAAGTTTTGTAAATGAGTTCCAGTAGTTCATGGATTAGGTATGGACCCCAAGCTTATGGGGTTCCAGAGGCTTCTGTATAGATTAACCTAAATAATCTTTTTATCTACCCAATGGGACTCAGTGCTCAGTCTAGAAAAGAAGTGGGCAAACTACGGCCTGCGGGACCCTCCTGCCTGGCCCCTGAGCTCCTGCCTGGGAGGCTAGCCCCTAGCCTCTGCCCTGCAGCCTCAGCTCACTCCACTGCTGGTGCAATGCTCTGGGCAGCAGGGCTGTGAGCTCCTGGGGCAGCCCAGCTGCAGAGCCTGGCCTGACCCTGTGCTCTGTGCTGCGCGGCAGCACGGCTGGCTCCAGCTGGGCAGCACAGCGAGATGTCCTGGTGCTCTGGGCGGGCAGCTGTAGCGCGGCCACCCACTGATGGTCCGGACAACGTGGTAAGGGGGCAGGGAGCGGGGTGGGAAGAGGTTGGATAGAGGGCAGGGGAATTTGGAGTGGTAGGCGGGAGTTTGGATAGGGAGTCAGGGAGGAATAGGGGGTTGAATGGAGGCAGGGGTTCCGGGGTGGGGGTGGAGATGGATAGGGCAGCCGGGGGCAGTCAGGAAGAAGGGGTGGTTGGATGGTGCAGGGGTCTGGGGGGGCCATCAGGGGGCAAGAAGCATGAGGGGTCAGATAGGGCCTGTTTGGGGAGCCACAGCCTCCGCTAACCGGGCCTCCATACAATTTTGGAAACCCAATGCGGCCCTCAGGCCAAAAAGTTTGCCCACCCCTGGTCTAGAAGATACCGTCAGAGATGCTTAGTTTTGCAGTTATCAGACTGTGGATGTGTGTCTCCAGAGATAACATGCTTGTTAACAGCAAAAATGTCTTTAAATAATGAAATAATATAATATATAGAGGTGAGAAATAACAGACTTCAACCCTATTGTTCCTCTGCAAATTTGTGTACCCAGAGTCAATCCCTTACCTCTCTCTAAAAGTGCAAAGTTTCAAAAAGTTCAATGAACAGAAGATTGTTGGGGGCAGAATAGATCTGGACAAGGAGAAGAAGTCTGGAAATAAATGTGAAAAGGGAAGGACAGGCAGTAGAAACAAACGTGAAACTGTTTGAGCAGCATATTCCAGAAGTCTTGAGGTCTTTCTGAGTATAGCCTTCACAGATTTGAGATCTACCATACCATTCTCTCACTAGAATGGAAAACCTATAGTGGCAGCAGGCCGTAAAAGAGACCCAGTTTGGGAATATTTTAATGACGTTACTCTACCTGTGGGCAAGACAGGCATGTGTGCAAAATGCAAACAGTGCAACAAAAAAATGCAAGGCCTGGTTTCCCGAACGAAACATCATGAGAAGTACTCCTTCTCAGGAGGAAGCTGTGTTGACGATGATGAAAGGAATATCACTTTAAAAATGTATAGTGTGTACCTCTTAAAAATGAAACCTACATCTGAGTTGTTATAACCTTATTACATATTCTTCACAACCAACAAGAATGTACTTTTATGTAGAAATCCATGATTAAATCGAGTCTTCCTGACTAGTGATTTAAATCAAATCCACCTGGTTCCATAGACTGAGCACTTGCCTCTGATCGCAAACTGCTGCCACAAGTGTAACTTTCTTACCATGCAGCATCTTTTCACATTATTGGGTTTTAGTCTTAGTTTGCAAAGCCTCACTGAAATCTAGGCTGCGAGCATTCCATTTAATAGGAGTTTATGCAGAAACAATATGTAGAGAACACTACAGTGAAAATGCCTGTAATGCACAGAATACTTTTATCACATGATGTAACAACCGTTTTATCCTTACCACACTCTTTACATATTTCTCACATTAGACTTTTTAGCGATTAAGTCTCAGTGAAATAAATGATGGAATAATTGTTCATTTCAAATGAAATAGTGCACAATACATAGTAGAGGCAAATAAAATTAGTAAGACTACAAATGTGGCACGTTACGAGATTGCGCGCTAGAGCTGTAATATGTAATCTGGCAAGGATACCATATTTGCTAGGATCATCAGAACGGTATTTTGAAACTGTCCAAAAGCCTCAGCTGACTTCAGGGACTACCTCCTGAAGTCTGGTCTGTGGAATGGCAAAAACATTCTCATCTGAAACTTTAAGGACGCAGGACTGCTTATAAATGGGTCTTTTTACAAACGAATCACTTTAACTTCATTTTTCTGCATTTCCACAGCCTGCTTTAGGGCTCAACCCTCCATGGTAATGAGTGCTTTCAACTTCTTTTTAAGTCTATGGCAGTTGAACGAGATTAGCACTATACAGAAGATGTTTCTGCAGTACCAAGCCCCAAGTTTGTCTTTGCTTTCATCTGTGCATAGAGTGAAAGGGAACTACAAAGAGTGAAAGACTGACCCCTCTGTTATCTGTATGGATCAGCTCTACTAACTTAAGAAAAGCATAAAGGCTGGGGACAAGAGGTGGAAAACACAAACCAACCTATCCTACTACATAGTAGAGCTATCCTGTGCTGATGAAATACATTCAGGGTTCAGTACAGGAAAGGGTGGGGTCACATCACAGAGCCAGCTATGGTTTCTTGATTCTCAAGCAGCCTTGGAATGAGTTAGAGCAGCCTGTAGTCTGCTCTAACTTACAATAGCTGGCTCTGATCTCAGCAGTTCTATAAACTGCTGTGAACTCCTCCAGTAGAAATGCCCAACTGGCCAGCTACAGTCATGTTACATCCGTTTTGTTCCGTTCAGGTGATGAAAAGGGTAATGACCCAGGGCTGAGAACCTGGCCTCAGTATTTCTATACATTATAACTTTAAAGAGAGTCTTAAAGTATTCCCTACTATTTCAGAAATCTCTTACCTTGAGATGCCTTTCCATTTGAGCAATACCTCTCAATTGCTTCTTTTATATTATGGTTACATTTGAGTAGTTCATAGAGTGCCTATGAAATTAAGGAAATATTTTTGTTTAAAACAAGTCGTTTAAAGTTTGTATCTTAAACTGCTTAGCTACTGTGTCTAGCTTCAGTGATCAAATTGCATATCAGTCAATTAATTTTTAACCATATAAAATTAAAATTTCATCAACAAACAATTTAAACAAAAAGTTACATACCACTTAATATATCACTTAAAATAAGGTTTCACAAGAAAATATAAGTGGATATCTAAAGCTGGATGTGAGTTATACTGAGAACTGTTTGTTAAGAACATAATCATATACACATGCTGTATCACAAACATTGATATTATAGACCCCAATCCTGATTCATGTGCTTAATTAAGTACTGGCAGGATCGGAGTCTTACTTTGCACTCCTGTGAAAAAAATGTTTGACTACTTTGTTACCCGTTGCATATACACGTAAAGAGAATGCACAGTAGTTCAAAGGCAATGTGTCACACATGGATAGGATATAAAACATACTTGTTCATTGTCCCGTGTGTGTATTCCTTCAGGAATTCTTCCAATATTTTTTTCATTTCCAGTTCTTAACGAGGTCTCAAAAAGGTATTCTTCAACCTTAATCTCTGAAACCACCTCAGGTCTCCAAAGTAACTGATCTTCATTTTCATACACTGTTAAGAGGAAAATCCATTGAGATACAAATAAAGTTGTGTGAGTGAGAGAGCATGCACACCTTTCCTGGTGTTTTTGATACTGTAGACCAAATAACAGTAGATGTAAATTTACATGGTCCCACTGAATTTATATACTTTAGTTTCTGGCACAAATGTTTTAGAACTACGACATAAGAAATCAGCAGCTTCCCCAAAGATAGAAAACAAGAAGGTAGCTAGAGGTAATCAAATCAAACATATTGACAACACCTTGTCACATGCACAACCACCACCACCCCTCCCTTTCCATATACCTCACTGAAGAGAGACTTGCACTATGCTACAAAGGTGAACAGATTCAGGCTATATTGGAACAAGGAGGGAAGGGACTGAATTCTAAGGACAAGGGCCTATCAAAAAAATTTTAAAAAATCTACTGGCCACTAGAGAATTCAAATTAAGAAATTTATGCATATTTACACATGACAAAGTTGGGAGTTTTCTAAACTAGTGAACATAGTCACATCTCTGTTTGCTTAGAGTTGCACACAATCCTTGAAAACAGCAAAAAAGAACAAACCAATAAATGAGCAGTAAAAAATATGAATTCTAGCACTACATTTATTCCTCAGTCAATTCAAACACTTTCCATGCTGGAAAAAAGCAGGTGACTAAGCAGTCACTGTCTTCAAAAAAACTTGTTGCTATATACTATTAGAAGTGCTGATCTTGATGCTAATATTGGGAGTTCTGGCTCAAATAGTCATCAACTACTAGCGCACAGGACATATGTTCTGTAATGAGTTTGGGTTGTGCATTTATACATTTTTTGTCAAATCACATTGGAAACAATCTAATACGCAAGTAAGTGGCTTTTATAAATATCTTCTACGTATATCAAACATGAGACACGACGAACATTAGTTATTGTTAGCAGCAAACATTCAAATTTAAATCCCAATTTGCTTGCTATTAAAATATTTAATATTACGAACAGACATTTTTGACATTACATTTAACAGGGGCCATTTGGGGACTGGTCCTGCTTTGAGCAGGGGGTTGGACTAGATGATCTCCTGCGGTCCCTTCCAACCCTAATAATCTATGATTCTATGATACAGTCTGCAGACAATGCAAAATTAGATAAATTATCTGATCCAATGCAGTCTAAGGAATGAAAGGCTGATACAGGCCAAAAGTGAGGAGGATCTGCGCCTCCTACAACGAGGAGGAATTAAACAAAAAAAAAAAACAACAATCCTTTTCACCTTGTAAGACACTGTTGCTGCTCAAGAATAGAAGATGCTTTCACAAACAGTAACATTACAAGACTGAATTTAGAGCTGTCTCAGGGAACACAAAGCCCACGCCACCAGAATAACCACTGCTTTTGTCACTGTTACCAAGGTTGTACTTTTAATTTCTAAAATGAAATCTTAGGAAAGGTCAGGAGTTTTATTAAAAACAAAAAACACATAACAAGACTATTGTAATATTACGGCTGTATAAACCTCTCAGCTGTTCTCTCCTACAACCTATCCTTAGACTTTCGAGATGTCATTTTTTCCTCTAACAGCCAGACTCCTTAGCACTATATTCAACTGTTTTAAGAAGGCTGTATTTCCCTATCATTGTATTTAACTTTAAATTGTTCAAAGTGACTCCAGAAAGGAAACAGGGCAATAAAAATAGAGTTACAGATAAATGGCATAATGGAATCAGAACCACCACCAAAAGCACCCACAGGATTGTGTTTGATTAGATTCGTTTTCTGATAGAATTTTACAGGTAAAAAAGGTAATTCAAAACAATTCTGAAAGTGTACAGAAAAAAATTAATACCATCCAGTTATTGATGCACTCTACAATCAGTTCCAAGATTTCCTGATGTATCTGGAAGTGAGGAAGTTTCAGTTTTAATACTTACCTTTTCTGAATCCTACAGCTGTTTACTATCCAGAAAGTTGGGGCAGAAAGGTATTCATATAAAAATCTCATCTAAACTGAATAAATCCACTCTTTTTTCCAACTGAAACTAATTTTTACCTCAACTTAGATAGAGACAGACTCATTTATCAAATGGAATAAAGAAAAACACATCTAGAGAATGATCACAGGATTTCTCTTTCCAAAAACTACTCAGCCAGTAAAAGGAAATTTAGAACAGAGAGTTTGTTGTTTAATGTTTTTCTGCAGCAGTTTTGTATCCCACAAAGCTATGCCAGTCTAAAGGCAATACAATAATATTCTCTGATTATGCCTGAAATGCCTGACCTCTCTAAAAGAGAAGCAAAAGATGCTCTTTCTGAAGGTCACTGAATAATGGATCTCATGGTCAACTGCAGTTTGAATTTTCTGTGGGCAACAAACTCTTCCTGGAGCCATTTTATGATTTGGTCTAATATTATTATCCTTCTGGTTTAGTATTTGATTTTTCTTATTTCTCCTTTTCTATGAGAATTTTACACCCAAAGTTATTCATTGGGATTAAATATTACAAGGAGATAATTTAGTTGCACTGTTTTGTCTTGGCTAGTATTGTTATAACTTCTGATGTCAATTTTTTAAACTGATGGTTTTTAAGTAATGTTTAATATTTTTATTTAACCAAGTAGAAGTAAAACAGAAGAACTTACCCTTTTCATCATCACTGAACTTGCCCAGGTAAGGTGGTATTTCAGCCTGATACTGTGAACCAACCATTATTTCCTAATGTTTAAAACAAAAAAAAAAAACAAAAAAAAATCACACACACTTTAACTTTACACTCAGACATATGAGCATTAAAAATGTCAATACAAGATGTATTTGATTCCAGGATTAAAGCACTTCTTAGATACATAAAAAAAGAATTTGAAATAAAAACAAATTGTAAGAAAATTCCACTGAGATTTATTATATGGAAATAATTAGTACTTTAGTTACCTTCCTCAAATCTTCAGATGAATTACCAGTGTCTGCCTCAACATCTTCACCATCTGATTCCTTATCTCCATCATATGTAGTGTTTGCTTTATAAATCAAAACCAAAAAAAAAAGTATTATTTAGCAGTATTTTGCAGTTTGCACATAGAACTACGATTGCATCTGTTTTGCTTTACTTTAAAGCAACTAAACAAAAGTATCGTCTTCATTTAGAGATAATGGTCAATAGCTCTTAATAATTTGCTTTTCTGTGGAACTGCAGCATAAAAGTTAAACAGTAGAAGGTGCTATATCTGCAACTGTGTGTGTTAGAAATGGATAGCTGACAGTCAAAGGAAATAAGATAATTTGTCTCTGAGGCTACGTCTTCGCTACTTGCCGTATCGGTGGGTAGCAATCGATTGCTTGGGAATCGATATATCGCGTCTCATCTAGACGCGATATATCGATCCCTGAATGCGCTTATATCGATTTCAGAACTCCACCAACCCGAACGGAGTTGCGGAATCAACAGGGGGAGCCACAGACATTGATCCCGCGCCGTAAGGACGGTGAGTAATTTGATCTTAGATACTTCGACTTCAGCTGCGTTATTCATGTAGCTGAAGTTGCGTATCTAAGATCGATTTTCCCCCGTAATGTAGACCAGCCCAAAGGCACTGCAAATATACGTCTGGGGAATAGCAACAGGAAGATACTAGTACACTTTAACCCCCAGTTGCCACAGCAAAGTAATCTGAAAGGCAATTTTTCTCTACACTGTCCATTTAAAATTCTGTTATCCAACTGTTTCAGGGACATTTAAAATATTGAGCTAAACAAATATGTATCAATTTGGAAAGAAGTATGAGAGAAGATATGGTAGAGATATAAAATAATGAATAGTAGATTAAAAGAAAGTTGAGTGTGTGCTCCTCTTTACCCTTTCCTGTAAACAAGGACAAGAGGGCACTCCAAATAAAAGCCAAATTAATAACTGGTTATTTGTCAAAAAATTAACCCACCATATTTTTTCTGCGATTACAACTCAATGGAAAAGTATCAGATTCTATAGCTGAATCATCAGTAATGTCAACAAAAAGAGATGCCCTTAGAACATACTGCAAAGTGCCAGTCTTCCTCAGCTTCCAGTGAAATCAATGGTGTCACCACCTCACAGGATTGGGCCCTAATTCTTTACCTAGACAATCTTTCTATATATCTATACAGCGCTTAGAATGTTCCGGTACTACTATAGCATTAGTCTTCTTACATCTTAATGGTCGAGGAAAGAAGTCTGTAGCTTCATGTGAAGTAACTGATGGTGTCAAGTCATCAGCAGAAGACTGTGTTTCTTCGTCATCACCTGACAAGAGGTCTTTAGCTATTTCCTCCTGTATCATTAAAGAAAGAAAATCAAAGATATAGTACTAAGTATAGGTTGGTGAGCCTTTGGAACTAGCAAGTTAGAGGTTCTATTAGCAAATACATTACCTAACTTTTTACCAAAATTTATTCTATTCTTCTACACTCCCCAAAAAAATCAGAATCACATTCCTAAGATTTTTGAAGTATAGAAATCAAAATCAGTGTGAAAGTGGGAGCTGGGAGAGGGGGTTGGGACGGAGTTGCCCTCAGTGAAAAAACCCACTGGGGATTGCCCCCAAACATGAAGCAACCCAGGGATCTCTGGAGACCCTGTGGCTGTGCATCAACTTGACCCATCTGGAGTTTCCCCTAGTCCTAGCATCACAGCTCCACTGGAGCTGCACTACCAGGAACTGATCACTAACTATGTCATCCCCCAGAACTCTGGAAGAATTAATACAGCCCAGACCCATATTTCTTTTTCTTAGGGTTCTCTGCAGGACTGCACAAAGGATGATGTGAATCCTGTTGTCCTGCACCACCCAGTCTCCTTCCCTTAAGGGTGAATGGCAACTTCTACAGAGTTTGTAGATGCGTCTGAGCCTTCCTCTTCCACACAGAGAAGTTGGAGAGGAAGAAATGCACATGGATATGCATCAGGTAACAATCCTGACCATATTTTTTTGTAACCATACGGTAACACTGAAATGTGCATCCTAATGGGACTCTAAAGTGCACAGCAGTCAGTTTAAAAGTTCAGGAGAATTGGGAAAACCCATCTTCAAGAGTCACAATTTAAAACACTGATGTTTCAGGTTTTATACTAGTTGCATAATACACCCAGTCTCTGCATATATGAAAGTTTATCTCTCACCTGCCATAAATCTAATACTTTTCATATCCAGTTGAAGGGAACGCTCCAAAAGTATTCAGGAGCGAGTTTTCAAATTAACTGTACAGCCACAGATGTTTTGATACACTGTATATATATTTGAAGCCATAAATATTAGTTCCCAACTTCACACGCACATTACTGAAAGTTCCAAATTTAACTTTGTAAAAAGTGATATTAAATAAAACTATAAAAGTCTTTAACATTACAAGTTACTCAAGAACTTCTACTTTCTTTTATACTTGTGTAGCATCAATAACTTCAATGAAATTGTGCCTCATTTACAAATGTACTGTAAACAAGTAAAATCAGAGTCAGATTTTCAATGTCCTTTAAGAAGATAAGAAGACTAGTGTAGATACTTTGCACTCAGACTAATAGGTGACAATAACTTTTGTATTACCAAGAGAAAGACAAAGATCACACAGGTTCCTAGTTTTAAACTTAAATACAGAGAAAAATGTTTTTGACTTACTTTGTCCAGAGTCATATCTGGCAGTTCATCCGCAAGTTCACTTGGGGAGCTATCTGCACTGGAACCTGCTATAACTGGAATTGTAGGTTCATAGCCATAGAAAGCCAATAAATCTTCTAAAGGCATGCTTCCTTCCTAATATAAGAAAAGTTATAAACATTTAACATCTTAATATTGTCAAATACTACACATCGTTATACAAGCATAAAGGGACAAGATTAATTTTGAAATAGTTTAATAATGAATTTAAAAGGATTATAATTCTCCAATTCCAAAAAGAAGAAGACTGCCTTTTTAGGAAAAAATTGAATACACATTTCAAATTTTTTTTAACACATGGCTGAATTTGGCTCATAATCATGTATTTAAGGCACATTCAAAATCTGTTTCAAGTTTCTCTGAAAATTATTTACTGGATATATACAAGAGAAGGCTTAGAAGTAAATATTAACTGAATATAAGAACAGTTTCTAATCATCTGATCCTGTGTAAAGTACAACTAACACTTCTTTATGATACCAGATATATTAAAAAAATATGAAATAGTGAAGCAGGAAGCAACCAAAATGTCAACTTGAAGACTTACAATGTGGCAAGATGTTATAATCACAGTTGCAGCCAGACACACAAAAAGAAGCCAGCAACAGATTTTCACAGCAATTGTTAGTTTGTGCTTCTACTCACCCCAAAAAATATATTTTTATACTGACTTCCCAGTTTTTTTGTTTTGGAGAAGTAAGAAGGACAAGAAAATAGAGAGACTGACAAAGGGCAACTGCATACCAGCAGCTTTTGATAATCCCGTCTTGTTACATGTCATCAGGCTGTATTTCCTATTGCAATTAATAATGTGGTAATTCCCAGGCATTATTCAGTTGCCTGATTCATATCAATGGAGATACTTGAAATTATTTTCAAGTATTTATAAATATTGTTTTAAAATTCTTGTTGAACTCACATTCTGATTAAGTGATTTTTTTTCTTGTAGTCATCTAAGGCCCCAGCAAAGACTTCTCACAGTGAGTACAGTTAAGCACATGCTTAAATCTTTGCAGGACTGTGACCTAAAACAATATACCCTTTAATTTATTGGCACTGATTCTTTCTCTACCTATTTGCTGCTATTCTGGAAATTTTGTGGAGTAACAGTTTACCAAGTGTAGTTTTTAAAACCATGTTATTTCTGGTTTACAACTGCATGTATGAAACCTATAACAAAAATTGGTAATTTCTAAAGGGTAGAATTGGTGGTATGGAAGCCTACCAATGTGCAGTGTTGTCCCACATACAGCAAATACAAACTTACACTATTAAACATATACAGCCATTTTCAGATCTGATGTTACCAGGTGCATCTCCGTGGAACTCTCTGGACCAAATTCTACAGCTTGTGAATGGTGCTATAAGCAGCTCAGCAAACAGCGGTATAACGATCATCAATTTGGCATTCAGTCAATGTGCAAAATGAGTGACACACAGACAAGGATGAAGATGAGGTGTAACAGGAAAAGCAACTAACAAAAGAGTGTAAAATAAAGCGGGGGGGGGGAGTTATTTTGCACATTTACAGAATGGCAAATTGATGCAAGCTAAACACACTTACACCCACGTTCTGCCTCAGAACCACCATTAATTTGGCCCATCATACTTCAACAAGATTATGAAATAAAGCAATTGATGGTAAGAATGAAATCATGGCCATGATAAAATAGTTTACTGTGTTTTATCAATATTCTGATTTGAAATGAAGCTAGTCCTCATTAAATAGTATTTGTGGTGTATGATTTTAATATATTTCCCACTTAATAAAAACAAGAATTGATACAGTGGTATCAAATACTATAAACACAAGACAAACTTGTTCCATGGGTAATTGCTCTTCCAAAGCAAAAGCACTATTGTTATATTAAGTTGAAAGGAAGTACTTCAAATAAACACAGCTCTGAAATCTTCAGAACTGATCAACTGAGTTCTGTGATAACTTCCAACTAATGATCCACCCACACATATCCAATAGCTAAATCTGACTATTTTAAATTGGCTGCAAAGGCATTTACTATTGTTTCAATGGAATTTACTTAAACAAGATAATGAAAGAGAAGGTAGAATGTCCTTTATATTTACTAAAGTAAGTACAGTGTAGCTGTATGATTAGGAAAAGAAGGTAAAAGGCCGCCCACCTTTTCTAAATCTTCAATTTCAGAGCTGAAGTTTTTGTCCTCCTCCATCATTTCCTCCTCTTCAAGAGTTCTCTCATCATCATAGTCATGTACCAACATTTCAGCAGTAGGGTCAAAATCATGATCCTCAGAAGATAAAGAGCCAACTAGAAGAAAAACAATATAAATCACTTTACCAACATACAATGCCATACTATAATCAAAATAAGATTGTGTGCATTCTTTTAAACGAAAGGTCAATATTCTCTAGATATAGAGTAAGAAACAAGTTTTCAAGTGGCTTTAACTTGGCCTCCATTTTTGTACCTGTAAACTGTAGGTGCAGTTTTGTGCTCTGCAATTTGAGCCACTTGGAGATCTAAAGAGATTGCGTTGAAAGTGATCAAATTAGGTCATTTTCAGAAAGTCTAGTCACAGCTACACATTTTACTGTGTACAAGATAAGAACCAAGAGATTCTTAAAAAGCATGCCCAAAACGAGCATAACAATGTAAAATATAGTTCTGACACAAGCTCTTAGATTTGATGCTGTAACTAGAAGCAGAATGTCACTTGTGGAGCCTGTCTTTGACAGGAGACTAGCATATCTTTTCACTGTTAGAACAGGCAGCCTAGCTTCATAGCTGTTCTGATTAATCAACTTTATTCTAATAGCAAAATAAGAATTGAGCACCTATGTCAGAAGAATTTAGTCCCATGAATGAGATATTTCATTAAAATTCAGTTGCATTCTATGCAGTTTATTGAGAATGAAGGAACAAACTCCACTGGAGTTCCAATTCTCAAATAAGATACATGAAAGATACAGAACAAGAAACAGACTATATTTATTTATTAATTTCTTTGGAATATAATGTAAGTGGCAACTATCTGGCCCAACAGAAATTGCTACTTTAAAAATAAACAAACAAAAACAATTCTGTTGCTTTGCATTTTCTAGTTTAAACACATTTTTATGACAATATTAGAAAGGAAGCCATTAGATTTAACACATTTTTAAAAAAATAAGTATTCTACACCACAAGACTACATTCAACATCACAGATTACTGAAAGAAAGAACTTAAAAATGTAACTGTTCACCATTCTATTTACTTATTGCATTCTTTCAGCTAGGGTAGACAGACTAGCCAGTTATACTTTCTTTTCTATTCAGTTTCACTTTCAGGTTCTTTTGCACTAGCACTATGTTGTAACTTTTAGATCGCAGAAAGAGCCCAGAAATATTTCTGGTAGGAACTGATTTCCATATGCAGTTCTGATTTTAAATTTCATTGAAACATCCATATTGATCCTAGGTTTCATAAAAACACACACCGTACTTCTAGGTTCAAAGACAAAGTCTCATAATACTAATTTTTAAAAGATCCTTCCCTTTATTGCTAACACTTAAGATTTAAAACATTTAATTTCTTGTTCACTTTCCAGTTTTAAACATTACTTTCTTTTTCAACATTATTTTCATTATCCAGAAATAAAACAAACACTCAATTTCATTTTCCAATTCTCACTAGAACAATATTGTTTGAGTTTACAACACTGCAGGGAAACATTTCAAACCAAAAGTTGTTCCTTTTATATTTAAAAAAAGGCATCCATTAAAAATTGACAATTCGTATTAGGTCTTGTAAAACTCTCAAAATCTACAGAACCTAAAACTAAATTGATAATATCCTTTTAATTATGATAACTACATTTACATGTTGAATTTTTAGTTACATTATTTAGACACTCCTCCCACAGCTTCTAAAGAAGTATCCAGATACATAATTGTTAAATAATAGTTTCAAATATAAGATTCTGTACACTATATATTCTGAAAACTACACTTGCCAATTACTGCACTATGCTGTTTCACATTTGTTTGTATAACTAAAGTGGAAAGTGTATTCCATTTACAGTCTTTAAACAAAAATATACCATTTACTTAACTAACTTGGAATATTCAATAATGGATCTGACAAAGTATTTTTATTCAAATATGTAAACATTTTATTTTAAATTAATAAGCTTAACAAATGTAGTTAAAATGCAGCCAATTAAATTATAAAGACTAGTTTTTGTTATCAAAGATAAATTATTATTTGAGCTCATCTGGAGAGTGACAACTGTTCAGGAACAAAAGCAAAATAAGGTCCCAATCCTAAAAACATTTATGCATGAACTTAATCTTACACATGAACAGTCCTATTAAAGTCAGTGGGAATAGCTGCATGTGTAAAGTTAAATGTTTATACGTTTGTTCAGGACTGAGGCCTCAAATCAGGGGTAGATAATAATATTTAATATTAAGGTTAAGAAGAAAGATTAAGTAATAACTGAAAAGTGTTTGAAACTTGTTAATAACTAGTATCAGAATTTTAGAAGCCTGTAGTTAAGGGATAACAGTGAAGTGGTCACTCTCTCAAGTCTCCATATTTTGCTAAGTTGACTTCCAAAAGTTTTTAAAAAAAATCAAGTTACACAAGGATAAATTATTGCGCAATTAGTTGAGACTACAGATTTGGTGAGAAAACTGCTCTACAGCACTCTCCATCTGTTATTAGGCAGCAAACTGGAGACATGGAAATAAAACATTTAAAGTGAACTAACTGAAGGGAAGGAGGGGGAACTTTGTAAAGAAGTAGAAAAAGTTTGTGGTGGGTCTTTCACAGAAGCCCCTACCAAATGCTACCCAGCTGTTGGGACCATAGAATGAAGTAAACAGGACAAACCTGGGCTCGAACTTCCAAAGGAAGCCTGGAATATAAAGGAGAGAGAGGCAGCGATGTTAGATAGATGCGCTACAAATAGAAGTCAGAGAAGGAATCCTACAGCTAGAATAACAGGTAGGTTTCTCAACCATTTCAAGTTCCCGGTCTGCCTGCATCGCTCTCTGTGAAGGAGTCTCTCTGTCCTTCCCCTAGTTTTCTTCTTCCTCCTCCCCTCTATCTCCTGTCTCTCCCCATCCCCCTAGGGCAGACGCCTCGTTTCTCCTTCTCAGCGCTTTTCTCTCGTCCCCTCCGTCCTGCCCCTCCATCCCAATCCCCGCTGCCCCAGGCTCTCGCTTGCTCTCTCCTCCGCCACATCTCCTCTCCCCGGCCCGCTCTCCTGAGAGCCCCCGGAGAAGAAGCCCCGTCCAGCCACCCCGGCTCTCCCGGCCCGGCCGGGAGGTGACAGGGGCAGGGAGTGACGGAGCGAGCCAGACCGGCCGCCGCCTCCTCCGCGCACCCCAGCCCGGGTCTCCCTCCTCCTTTCACCAGCCAATTCCCCCTGCCCCCTTCGCTAGCCGCTGGGGCCCCTCTGCGCCCCCCCCCCAGGGGCCGGCCCGGGAAACACGCCGCCACCCACAG